>NW_016804113.1:561108-624412 GCF_001698545.2 Rhinopithecus bieti | reverse complement strand
ATGTACCCTAGAACTTAAAGTATAATAAATAAATAAATAAATAAATAAATAAATAAATAAATAAAATGAAAAAAAAAGAAAATTAGGAATAAAAAATTGAAATTAAATGAGATGCAGATAATTATCAGGAAAATAGGGAATATTATTTAAATAATTTTATCTGGATATACAAAATTAAAAAGAAAATAACAATGTTTCTAACGTTGTAACATTTTCAAATATTAAGTAGAGTTAAACACAATAAATTAAATAATCAAAAAGGAAATAAAAAAATTATTCCAGAATCTACTATGTAAAGGCTTTGACTTAGTGCACTATGAATAGCAAAGGGCATAAAATATATCTCTGGTATCAGAAAGCTCAGATCCTAACTGAAAAGATAAAAGATACTCATAAAAGAAAGGCTTTGTAAGCAGCACATGACAAGTACTCCATGATTTGTGTGCACAAGTGCTGCTGGAGATAAGATCAATCTTTTTGAACTATGGTATTTATTAGTTAGGAGTAAATATAAATAATAACATAAAGCTATGAGTTCACAGATTTATTTTTTCTTTCTCTTCCCTAAGTTTAGGAGTAAAGCTTACTGTAGTAGCCATCTTGATTTGTTATCAGTCAAAGGGAGGGCTGAGACTGCCAAACTGTAGCCCTGAAACAAGTCCAGTGAGCAGCATCTACGTCCAAATATTTACTCTGAATCATGGCAATGAGCTGTGTTCTTAGGATCCATTCCAACAAAGTAATCCAGGAAATCAGGTAGCCAGAAAAGACAAAATTTGTCACACTGCACAGAGATATTTTTCTTAGCGAAGACAATGGAAATATAGGCTTTGTTTATCACAGAAATAGCTCATACATTCTTATTGTGAATTAATTTTATTCTTTTCAATTTGCAATAGACATGGAATACTCCTTAGAATAGAAGACAGAAGAATGGTATTACAATGTTAACACTTTTGTTGACAAGTTGTTGGAATTTCTGAAAGTCACTTAACCTCCATAAGACAGTTTATTTTCCTAAACAAATAGAAAGTAACAATCTCAGATTGTTATAACTAAAATTTAGATAAGATAAACAAATGAAAGCAAGCATATATTCAGTATACCCAGTATACATGGAAATATTTCTTGGCAAGAATTTCATTGGGGCAATTTTGTGATATTATGCATTATCATCTTGTTTGTTCTATCTTTAAAACAAGCAATATTGTACTTGCTCCTATTTCTCCTTAAAGGTTCAGTAACATAAAAGTGGATTAATAACCTGCAGTATTTATATATATAAATTCAGTGATACATAATATAATGCTAAAAAGAGCAAGTTGGTTTTTATCTTGGAAATTACTTTCTGCTGTAAATAAAGAGAAATCTATGCCTTGGCAGTTTCTGTTCACCCATAATAAAAATATATGCAATGCTATTTTATTAAAATAATCTTCAATATATATTCTATCTTACTAATATCTATCCGTAAAAGCTATTGATATCTGTAATATATTTGTCATTAAAAAATTAACAATCCTGTATTTGGCACCAAGTAATTAGGGAAGGATAATACTTTAATTTCTTCTAATTCTTACTGTACCAGGTTAAAATTTTTGATTTTGTGGAGACAACGTCTTCAATCAAAATAGTGTTTCTATTTTGATAATCTTAGTCGTTATGCAGATCAATATTGTGAGCAGAGATTTGCTGAAGAGAGATACATTTCTATAAATCGTATGAGGAATGTTGTTTAGGATCAAAACTGTAATAAGGTTAGCTACATCATTGGCAGAATTATCTTTAAATATATATAATTTGGATTTTTTAAAAAAGGTGCAGCATGTATCTTTCATTTAACACAAAATTTCACATAAATATCCTACACAAACCTCACAATAATAGAATAAAGCAGATAACAAACTTCATTTTGCTATGCAGGCCAGTGGTATCCATGTATGTAAAATCAGAGTTGAATATTTTTGGCTTAAAATACCCAATCTCCGATTTTCATAGATTACACTAAGCCACCGTAAGTTAAAACCTGAATTTGCAAGTCCAGTGACTCTATGATCCTGCCAGCAGTGAACAATGCTGATTAAGGACCATATGTCATTTAGTGATTATTTCACGACACAACGATCATTTCAAATTGTTAATGAAACAGAAGGATTTTCATAAAAATACAATTTTGAATACTATTTTATTTTCTAGATGAATGCCCATTTATTGTTCTTTTTTTTCCCTCCCAAATCCCATGGAACATGTCAATATGTAAATAAGTCATTAGCCAAAGGGAAGGGAAATAAATAAATCCCTGTACTCAGCCCTAATAAGATTTCAGATGGGCTCCTAGTAATAAACATATGAAAATAATAGATATATTCTCTACTTCCTCCAGGAAATTTCTATCTGACCTAGTTGCAATGCTACAGAGTTGAGTATGTTTCCCTAAATGTTAAGGGAAATTTGAGAAGCTTCGTGACTTCTTAATGTATTAAAAGAGAAGTGAAATAACTCGGGTTTAAGTGAGTCAAACAAATTAAAACCTTGGTTTTATAAAACTGGAAAAAAAGAGTAGAACTGTTCTCAGTGATTATATTAATAGAGCATAATTTCAATATAATGTGGACATACATATGCATACATTTATATATATGTATGTATTGGTATATTTTCTTTTCAGGACTCAAAAGCAACTGGAAGATTACAAAAAAATAGACTAAAAACAGAAAAATATATAGCTCCAGAGTACCCTGAAGCTAAGGCCACTTGCAATCAAGGCCCTTCTTAAAATGACAGCCAGCAGGTGAGCACTGTGAGACAGGGGAGCCAATGGAGCGCAGGCTTCTTGGGCCAGACAATGGCCAAGTGATTGCAAATGTGTCAGAACTGTATTCTACTACAATCACCCAACACAGCCCAGGGTGGTGCGAGGTTCTGTTGACAAAATTGTATGACGTTCAGTTTCTTCAAAATAGAACACATTTTCAGGAGAAGACACACTGTCATCCAGAACCCACGTGCTTTTATAGCTAACAAAAAAAAAAAAAAAAAAAAAGGAAGAGAAAGAAGAAAATAGGATTTCTGTGACCCTTCCCTTTCAAAGACCCCATTTGAAATATGAGAAATGTTCTGTGGAAGTGAAATAAGAACATTTAGAATAATGCAGGAATTTAAATAGCTTTTAAGGAAAAAAAGAGAGCCTATTTCACTGAAAATTTAATGTCAAAAATGGAAATAGCATGGGAGGAAGACAAAAGTGAGTTGGACAGGGCCAATTTGTTGTAAATCAGGTCTCTGAGGAGGAGCGAGACTTAAGAGTAAGCTCAATGGCAAGCAGTGAGAGAAATGTGTTAGGAGAAAAGGACAAACAATTAGAGACTAAATTCATTACTCAGGATTTCTGCAGCTACCTCTCATTTCTCCACCATCATTCCTGCTTGTCTCAACACTCATCCTTGAAGTCTGGAGTATTATTGCTTAACTTGCTTGAGATTTTGAGTTCAGGCTGAAGGATGAAAGTGAATTTAGGTCAATTTATCTAGTCAATGTATTAAAGTTGCATGCCAATGAAAATATTTGTTACAAAATTGTAAAACTACATTTTTTGAAATCTATTATGGACTAGACATAGGTATGAAGCTCAAAATCTAAATTATTAATTTTTATAAAAATATTTGATAGACTGGGGGCAGTGACTCACACCTGTAATCCTAGCACTCTGGGAGGCCAAGGCAGGTGGATCCCAAGGTCAAGAGAGTGAGACCATCCTGGCCAACATGGTGAAATGCCGTCTCTAGTAAAAATACAAAAAATTAGCTAGGCTTGTAGTCTCAGCTACTCCGGAGGCTGAGGCAAGAGAATCACTTGAACCCAGGAGGCAGAGGTTGCAGTGAGCTGAGATCACGCCACTGCACTCCAGCCTAGCGACAGAACTAGACTCCATCTCAACGGACAAACAAATATTTGATAAAATTTAATATTAAATCATAAGTATGTTATAATCTGGTTAAAAGCATAGATAAGAATTATGTAAAAATGAATATTAGAACAATTTCTTTAAAACTTTTAAAGAGGAGAAAATAGAAAAAGACAGAAGTAGAACAATGATTCTTCACAACATGTACACTATGAGTTGCAGAATGATATCACTGGAGAATCATCAAGGCAAGTTAATAATAACTTTACTTATTGAGCACTTAGTAAGCATATGATAATTACCAGTTATTATCATATGCCAGATACTGTGCTAAGTATTTTCATAATGTATTATATTCCATCCAGATAACTAGTCTATGGGAACAGATTTGATATTCATGTTTTCCAGACAAAGCGTAGTTGCAGATACTCAGTAACTAGTCCATACTCATAGGGTCAGTAAATGATAAGTATTTGAATTTGTACTTCCCTGACTCCAAAATTTATTTTGTTTACTGAGCTATGTATGTTTTTAATATCATAAGCTATCTCCAGACTCAGAGATAATACACCGCTCTTAGGCTATGACTCCCTGAGAGCATGTTAATTAATGAGAACCTCAACCTAAGACTTAAACTAAACCCCAGACTTGTGTCTAACCCTAACTCTACCTCTGGAAATAGTAATGATCTCAATTACCTTGCTCCTCTATGAAGGTGTTGTATTTTGAAAGGAGAGTTCAGGCATTTCTGTTGGTGAGGCTGGTGAAATGGAGCAGGCCTGAATATTCAGACTTCAAACCTTTCTCGTTTTGGGAGTCTAAGTCATGATAGGCAACAATCTCAGAATTACAATGTGTCAGCATAACATTTAATGTTTTCTGAGGATGCATGTCCAATGTGCATCATCATGTGAGCTCTGCTTCACAGCCATTGAGAGACATGAGTCAGGGAAGAGTACAGAGAGAACGCACACCTTCATGTCCATTCTTATCCTGGAAGTGGCACGATTCACTTCTGGATTCATTGCCTAGAATTAGTTTCATGGCTCTCTCTTCATATGGAAGCACATGATGTATTTGGTAAATTTTATATTTTTGCTACTAGGGGTAGGGAGAAGTACCTGAAAGGCTGTCGAAATCACTTTCTCTTCACCCTGTGCCAGGATTTGTGTAGACAGAGAATGTTTTTGATGTTATGGGCTTTTCTTGAGAAGTTTTTTAGTTTGTTTTGTATTAAAGCAGATTCTCTCAAGAAAGAGTTGTTTAATTAGCAATGTTAAAATGTATTTTTATGTATTTAAGAACCATAATATTCTCATAGTTATCAATTAGATTATATGTTAAAATTGTTTATTTTCATTGGCATGAATTTTGTAGATTCAGTTTTATTCTAATAATACAAATTTGACATTTAATTTTTTCATGTTAATGGCAATATTGTGCTATAATACTTTATATATTATGTAGAGTCATATATTAAAATAATTTCAATAATCTAATTTATATTTTAAATTCTATTGATTTTACAGCATTCATTGTCATCTCATTCTTTTTTAATTTTTAACTTTTGTGGATACATAGTAGGTGCATATATTTGTGGAGTACGTGAGATATTTGGATACAGGCATGTAATGTGCAAATCATTATTCGGGATTTCTACAGCTACCTCTCATTTCACACCAGGGTAAATGGAATATCTGTCATCTCAAGCATTCATCCTTTGTGTTACAAATTATCCAATTATACTTTTAAAGTTATTTCTGAATATACAATTACATTATCATTGACTATAGTCACCCTGTTGTGTATTCAAATACTAAATCTTATTATTTAATTTTTTGGTATCGATTAACCACCCCAATTTTTCCCCACTCCCCACTACCTACCCAGCCTCTTGTAGCCATCCTTCTACTCTCTATCTCCATGAGTAAAATTGTTTTACTTTTTAGAGCCCACAAATAAGTGAGAACATGTGAAGTTTGTCTTTCTGTGCCTGGTTTATTTCACTTGACATGACGACCTCCAGGTACATCCATGTTGTTGCAAATGACAGGGTCTCATTTTTTTAATGGCTGAAAAGTACTCCATTCTATACATGTACCACATTTTCTTTATCCATTCATCTGCTGATGAACATCCAGGTTGCTTTCAAACCTTGGCTATTGTGAATAGTGCTGCAATGAATGTGGGAGTGCAGATATCTCTTTGATACACTGATTTCATTTCTTTTGGGTATATATCTAGCAGTGAGATTGCTGGATCATACGGTAGTTCTAATTTTAGTTTTTTGAGGAACCTCCAAAATGTTCTACATAGTGATTGCACTAATTTACATTCCCTCCAACAATGTACCAGGGTTTGCTTTTCTCCACCTCCTGCCAGCATTTGCTATTGCTTTTCTTTTTGATAAAGGTCATTTTAATGGAATGAGATAATATCCCATTGTTTTCATTTGCATTTATCTGATGATCAGTGATGATGAGCACCTTTTCATATATCTATCATTTGTATGTCTTCTTTTGAAAAAT
Source organism: Rhinopithecus bieti (assembly GCF_001698545.2). Lineage (NCBI taxonomy): Eukaryota > Metazoa > Chordata > Mammalia > Primates > Cercopithecidae > Rhinopithecus > Rhinopithecus bieti. Next base: position 617,980 of record NW_016804113.1, on the reverse strand, counting down.
GTCTATTCAGACCTTTTGCCCATTTTTAAATTGGATTATTAGATTTTTTTCTATAGAGCTGTCTGAGCTCTTTATATATTCTAGTTGTTAATCCCTTGACAGATGGGTAGTTTGCAAATATTTTCTATCATTCTGTAGGTTGTCTCTTCACTTTGTTGATTGTTTCCTTTGCTATGTAGAAGCTTTTTAACTTGATGTCATCCAATGTGTCCCTTTTTGCTTTGGTTATCTGTGCTGGTGAAGTATTACTCAAGAAATTCCAGCCCCATTCAATATTCTGGAGCGATTCCCCAATGTTTTCTTCTAATAGTTTCACAGGGTGAGGTCCTAGATGTAAATGTTTAACCCATTTTTGTACGTGGTGAGATAGTCAAGTTTTATTCTTCCGCTATAATATCCAGTTATCCCAGCACCATTTATTGAAGAGACTGTCCTTTCCCCAATGTGTGTTCTCGGCGTCTTTGTTGAGAATGAGTATCCTATAGATGGATGGATTTATTTCAGTGTTATCTAATCTGTTCCATTCATCTATGTGTCTGTTTTTATGCTAGTACCATGCTATTTTGATCACTATAGCTCTGCAGTGTAATTTGAAGTTAGATAATGTGATTTCTTCAGTTGTTCTTTTTGTTCAGGATAGCTTTGATTATTCTGTTTTTTTGGTTCCATATACATTTTAAGAATTATTTTTTCTATTTCTGTGAAGAGTATCATAGATAACTTGATAGACATTGCACTGAAACTATAGATTGCCTTGGGTAATATGGTAATTTTAGCAATTATTTATTCTTCCAATCCATGAGCATGGAATATTTTTTGATTTTTGTGTCCTCTTCAATTTCTTGCATCAAAGTTTTATAGTTTTCATTGTAGATATCTTTAACTTCTTTGGTTAATTTCTAAGTATTTTATTTGTAGCTATTGTAAATGGGATTCCTTTCTTGATTTATTTTTCAGATTGTTTGCTGTTGGTACATAGAAATACTATTGATTTTTGTGGATTGATGTTCAATCCTGTAAATTTACTGAATTTGTTAATCAATTTCAATAGAGTTTTGGTGGGGTATTTAGTTTTGTACAAACATGAGGTCATAGCATCAGTAAAAAAGGATGATTTGACTTTTTCCTTTCCAATTTGAATTGACTTTATTTATTTCTTCTTTCTGATTGCTCCAGCTAGGACTTCCAGTACTACATTGAACAACAGTGGTGAAAGATGGCATTCTTGTTGTATTCCAGATTTTAAAGGAAAGGCTTTCAGTTTTTCCCCATTCAGTACAATACTAGCTGTGGGTCTCCTGTAGATGACTTTTCTTATGTTAAGGCATGGTTTTTTATACCCAGTTTATGGGGTTTAGATAGTAAAGGGGCATATGTTGAATTGTTTTTTGACTACCAGGGATAAATCCCACTTAAACACAATTGATGATCTTTTTATTGTGTTGTTGAACTTGGTTTGCTAGTATTTTCTTGAGGATGTTTGCATCAATTTTCAACAGGGATATTGGCCTTTAGTTTCCTTTCTCTGATGTATCATTGTTTGCTTTTGTTATTAGGGTAAATCTTGCCTCATAGAGTAAGTTTTGAAGTGATTCCTCTTCTAATTTTTGGAATAGTTTGAGTACAACTATTATTAGCTCTTCTTTAAATGTTTGGTAGAATTCAGCAGTGAAGGCATCATGTCTTGGGTTTTCTGTTGCTAGAAGAATTTTTTATTGCTGCTTCATTCTCATTACTTGTTATTGGTCTGTTCAGGCTTTGGCTTTCTTCATAGTTTAATCTTGGTAGGTTGTATGTGTCTAAGAATTTATATATTTATTCTAGATGTTCCATTTATTGGCATATAGTTGCTCATAGTAGACACTAATGATCCTTTAAAATTCTGTGGTATGGATTGTAATGTATAGCTATTCAAATCTGATTTATTTGTGTCTTTTCTCCTTTTCTCATAGTCTTACTAAAGGTGTGTTCATTGTGTTTATCTTTAAACATAACCCATCTTTTTGTTTCATTGGTCTTTTGCATTGCTTTCATCATTCCAAATTTATTTAATTCTGCTCTGATCTTTTTTTATTTCAATAGGTTTTTGGGGAACAGGTGGTGTTTGGTTACATGGATAAGTTCTTTTGTGGTGGTTTCTAAAATGTGGGTGCATCTGTCACCCAAGCAGTGTACACTGTACCTAATGTATAGTCTTTTATCCCTCACTCCCCTCCCACCCTTCCCTCTGAGTCCCCAAAGTCCATTGTATCATTCTTATGCCTTTGCATCCCATAGCTTAGCTCCCACTTATAAGTGAGAACATACAATGTTTGGTTTTCCATTCTGGAGTTACTTCACTTAGAATAACGGTCTCCAGCTCCACCCAGGTTCCCGCAAATGCCATTACTTCATTTCTTTTTATGGGTGAATAGCATTCCATAGTGTATATATATACACACCACATTTTCTTTATCCGTATGTTGATTGATGGGCATTTGGGCTGGTTTCATATTTTTGCAATTGCAAATTATGCTGCTATAAACATGTGTGCAAGTGTCTTTTTCATATGATGAATTATTTTCCTCTGGGTAGATACTCAGTAGTGGAATTTCAGGATCAAATGGCAGATCTACTTTTAGTTCCTTAAGGAATTTCCACAATGTTTTCTATAATGGTTGTACTACTTTACATTCCAACCAACAACGTAAAAGTGTTCCCTTTTCACCACATCCACACCAACATCTATTGTTTTATGATTTTTTGATTATGGTCATTCTTGCAGAAGTAAGGTGGTATCACATCATGGTTTTGATTTGCATTTCCCTGATCATTAGTGATGTTGAGCATTTTTAATGTGTTTGTTGGTCATTTATACATCTTCTTTTGAGAATTGCCTATACATGTCCTTAGTCCAGTTTTTGATGGGATTATTTGTTTTTGTCTTGCTGATTTGTTTGAGTTCCTTATAGATTCTGGATATTTGTCCTTTGTTGAATGCATAGTTTATAAAGATTTTCTACAACTCTGTGGGTTGTCTGTTTACTCTGCTAATTATTTATTTTGTGGTGTAGAAGTTTTTTAGTTTAATTAAGTCCCATCTATTTATCTTTATTTTTGTTGCATTTGCTTTTCAGTTCTTGGTCATGAAGTTTCTGCCTAAATCAATGTCTACAGAAATTTTTCTGATGTTGTCTTCCAGAATTTTTGTGGTATCAGGTCTTAGATTTAAGTGTTTGATCCATATTGAGTTGATTTTACTATATGGAGAGAGGTGAGGATCCAGTTTCATTCTTCTCCATGTGGCTAGCCAATTATCCCAGCACCATTTGTTGAATAGGGTGTCCTTTCCCCATTTTATGTTTTTGTTTGCTTTGTGGAAGATCACTTGCCTGTATGTATTTGGGTTTATTTCTGGGATCTCTAGTCTGTTCCATTGGTTTATGTGCCTATTTTTTATACCAGTACCATGCTATTTTGGTGTCTGTAGCTTTATATTATAGTTTGAAGTCAGGAGATGTGATGCCTTGAGATGTGTCCTTTTTGCTTCATCTTGCTTTGGCTATGTAGGCTTTTTTTTGGTTCCATATGAATTTCAGGATTTTTTTTTCTAGTTCTATGAAGAATGATGGTGATGATTTGGAGAAAATTGTGTTAAATTTGTAGATTGCTTTTGGCAGTATGGTCATTTTTACAATATTGATTCTACCCATCCATGAGCATGAAATGTGTTTCCATTTGCTTGTGTCATCTACGATTTATTTCAGCAGCATTTTGTAGTTTTCCTTGTAAAAGTCATTCGCCTCCCTGGTTAAGGATATTCCCAAGTATTTTATTTTATTTTACTTATTTTATTTCATTTTTACCACTATTGTAAAAGTCGTCAGGTTCTTGATTTGATTTTTGGCTTGCTCACTGTTGGTGTATAGCAGTGCTACTGATCTGTGTAGACTGATTTTGTATCCTGAAACTTTACTGAATTCATTTACCAGGTCTAGGAGCTTTTTTGATGAGTATTTGGGGTTTTCTAGGTATACACTCATGTCGTGGGTAAACAGCAACAGTTTGTCTTCTTCTTTACCGATTTGTATGATCTTTCTTTTTTCTCTTGTCTTATTGGTCTGGTTATTGCTTCCAGTACTATGTTGAAAAGAAGTGGTGACACTGGGCATCCTTGTCTTGTTTCAGTTCTCAGTGGGAATTCTTTCAACTTTTCCCCTTCAGTATAATGTTGGCTGTGGGTTTTTCATAGATAGCTATTATTACCTTAAACTATGCCCCTTCTAGGTAGATTTTATTGAGGGTTTTAATCATAAAGTGATGCTAGATTTTGTCAAATGCTTTTTCTGCATTTATTGAGATAATCACATGATTTTTATTTTAAATTCTGTTTATGTGGTGTATCACATTTATTGACTTGCATATGTTAAGCTATCCTTACATTTGTAGCATGATACTCACTTGATCATGGTGGCTTATCTTTTGGATATATTGTCGGACTCAGTTAGCTAGTATTTTGTTGAAGGTTTTTGCATCTATATTCATCAGGGATATTGGTCTGTAGTTTCCTTTTTTTGTTAAGTCCTTTCCTGGTTTTGGTATTAGGGTGGTACTGGCTTCATAGAATAATTTAGTTAAAATTTCCTCTTTCTCTATCTTATGGAATGTTATCTAATACTTTCAATGGGATTGGTACCAATTCTTCTTTGAATGTCTGATATAATTCAGCTGTGAATCCATCTGGTCTTGGACATTTTTTGGTTGGAAATTATTTTATTACCACTTCAAATTCACTGCTTGTTATTGGTCTGTTCAGAGTTTCTATTTCTTTCTGATTTAATCTAGGAGGGTTGTCTATTCTCAGGAATTTAGTCATCTCCTCTAGGTTTTTTAGTTTGTGCATATAAAGGGGCTCATAGTATCCTTGAATGATCTTTTGTATTTCTGTGGTATTGGTTATAGTATCTTTCATTTCATTTCTAATTGAGCTTATTTGAATCTTCTGTCTTCTTTTCTTGGTTAGCCTCACTAACGGTTGATCAATTTTATCTGTCTTTTCAAAGAATCAGCATTTTGTTTCATTTATCTTTTGTGTTTTTTGTTTGCATTTAATTCAGTCCTTCTCTGATCTTTGTTATTTCTTTTCTTCTGTTGGGTTTATTCCTATTTCTCTAGTTCCTTGAGATGGGACCTTAATTGCCTATTTGTGCTGTTTCAGACTTTTTGATATAAGCAATTAATGTTATGAACTTTCCTCTTAGCACTGCTTTTGCTGTATCCCAGAGTTTTTGATAGATTGTGTTACTATTGTCATTTGGTTCAAATATTTTTTAAATTTCCATCTTGATTTCATTATCGATCAACACTCTTTCAGGAGTGGATTATTTAATTCTATATATTTGCATACTTTTGAGGATTCCATTTGGAATTGATTTACAATATTATTCCACTGTTGTCTGAGAGAATACTTAAGATAATTTTGATTTTCTTAAACTTATTGAGACTTGTTTTGTGGCCTATCATATGATCTATCTTGGAGAATGTTCCATGTGCTGATGAATGTAATGTATATTCTGAAGTTGTTAAGTAGAATGTTCTGTAAATGTCTGTTATGCCCATTCTTTTCTAGGGTATAGTTTAAGTCCATTGTTTCTTTGTTGACTTTCTCTCCTGATGATTGTCTAGTGCTGTCAATGGGGTCTTGAAGTTCTCCACTAATATTGTGTTGCTGTCTAACTCATTTCTTATATCTAATATTATTTTACAAATTTGGAAGCTCCAGTGTTAGAATATATATTTAGGACTGTGATATTTTCCTGTTGGACTAGTCCTTTTATCATTCATTACATAATGTTCCTCTTTGCCTTTTTTAACTGTTGATGCCTTAAAACAACTCATTTTTGGTGTCCATTTGCATGGAATATCTTTTGCCACCTTTTAACCTTCAGTTTATGTGGGTCCTTATGTGTTAAGTGAGTCTCTTGAAGACAGCAGATACTTGTTTGGTGAATTCTTATCCAATCTGCCATTCTGTATCTTTTAAGTGGAGCATTTAGCTCGTTTACATTCAGTGTTAGTATTGAGATATGAGGTACTATTCTATTCATCCTGCTAGTTGTTGCGGGAAGACCTTGTTTTTTTTCTTCATTAGTGTTATTGTTTTATAGGCCCTGTGAGCTTTATGCTTTAAGGAGGTTCTCTTCTGGTGTATTTGGAGGTTTTGTTTCAAGATTTAGAATTCCTTTTAGAAGTTCCTCTAGTGCTCGCTTGGTAGTGGAGAATTATCTCAGTGTTTGTTTGTCTGAAAAGGACTTTATCTCTCCATGTATGAAGCATAGCTTTGCTGGATACAGAATTTTTGGCTGATAATTGCCTTGTTTAAGGAAGCTAGATACAAAATTCTTAGCTGATAATTGTTTTGTTTAAGAGGGCTAAAGATAGGACCCAATTCCTTCTAGCTTGTAGGGTTTCTGGTGAGAAAATTGCTCTTAATCTGATAGATTTTCCTTTGTAGGTTACTTGATGCTTTTGCTTCACATCTCTCAAGATTCTTTATGTTGACTTTAGATAACATGATGACTATGTGCCTAGGCAGTGTTCTTTTTGCAATGAATTTCCCAGGTGTTCTTTGTGCTTCTTGTATTTGGATGTCTAGGTCTCTAGCAAGGCCAGGAAAGTTTTCCTTGATTATTTTCTCAAATAAGTTTTCCAAACTTTTAGATTTCTCTTTTACTTCAGGAACACCAATTATTCTTAGGTTTGGTCATTTAACAGAATCACAACTATTGGAGACTTTGCTCATTTTTTTAAATTCTTTTTTTCTTTGTCTTCATTGGATTGGGTTAATTCCAAAACCTTGTTTTCAAGCTCTGAAGTTCCTTCTTTTATTTGTTTGATTCTATTATTGAAAATTTCCAGTATATTTTGCATGTCTCTTAGTGTGTCTTTCATTTCCAGAAGTTGTGATTATTTTTAATTTATGATATCTATTTCTCTGGAGATTTTTTGGTCTATATCTTGTGTTATTTTAAAAATTCCTTTAACTTGGTTTTCACCTTTCTCTGGTACCTCCTTACGTAGCTCAGTAATCAACCTTCTGAATTCTTTTTTTTTCTGGCAAATCAGAGATTTCTTTTTGGTTTGGATCTATTGCTGGTTATCTGGCATGATCTTTTGGAGATGTTAAAGAATCTTGGTTTGTTATATTACCAGAATTGTTTTTCGGTTTCTTCTCATTTGAGCAGACTATGTCAGAGGAAAGATCTAGGATTCAGATTCTTTTATTCCAAAGGGTGATCCCTTGATGTGGTGCTCTCCTCCTTCCCCTAGAGATGGGGCTTCCTGAGAGCTAGACTGCAGTGATTTTTATTGCTCTTCTGAGTCTAGACACCCATTGGAGCCATCAGGCTCTGGACTGGTACTGGGGAGTGTCTACGAAGTGTCCTGTGATGTGATTTTTCTTCAGGTCTCTCAGCTGTGGCTACAGCGTCCTTCTGCAGTGGAGGTAGCAGTGGAGTGATTTGGACCACTTGAAGGTCCTTGGTTTTAGTTTTGTTTAATATGCTGGCTTTCTCAAATGCTAGTTGTGCAGGCAGTGAAGTCATGTGGACAGACTCAGAACCTCTGGTTAGTCAGAATATTAGAGGTGGTAGAATTAGCCATTGTTTTCTCCTTTCTTGGAGCAGGGTCATTCTTTTATGAATTGTTGCAATGGCTTGAGTTGGTTAGCTTTCAGTCAGGGGGTGGTGCTTTCAAGACAGCATCAGCTGCAGTAGCATAGTGTAGATACAAGCTTGCCCTAAGGTTATTTGGATAGGTATTTTGGTTTCTCAGGCACTGGAAGAGCCATAGAACTCCCAAGAGATTATGTCTTTTGTCATTGGCTACCACGATGGGTAGAGAAAGTCCACCAGATCAGGGCAGGGTTAGATGTGTCTGAGCTCAGACTCTTCATGGGTGCGGCTTCTTGCAGCTGCTGTGAGAGATGGAGGTGTGGTTCTCAGGCCAATGGGGTTATGTTTCCAGGGGGATTATAGCTACCTCTGCCGCATCATACAGGTCACCAGGGAAATGTGGGTAACACCAGCAATGACAGGCCTTACCCAGCTCCCACACCACCAACAAGGTCAGTCACTCCCTCCATGCTTCATCAACAGTACTGAGTTTATATCCAGGTATCTGGCTGAGATCTTGCTCCTGTCTACATACCTTTCCACTGAGAAAGCAAGCAAGGCTTTTAGGACTCACCCCTTCCACCCTGCCATGGCTTCTGTGCTCTTATCTGTACCTCCTTTTCACCCCCCTGCTACCTAACCCCAGATTTTGCCCAGGAAAATTTACGCTTGGGCAAAATTATTACAAAGTTCAGCTGAAAGTTTCCTTCTCCCCTTCATCCTTCCCCAGTTCCACTAGCAGCCCTCCCCTAGTATCCCTGTGACATAAAGTAAAAAATGGCTTCCCAGGGGACTAGGAGTACCTATGGGGCTCTTCCTGCTGTTGTTCTACTTTTATACTTTGGTTAACTCTCTAAATTCATTTCAGCTCTGGGTAAAATTAAATCCTTCTCCCGTGATTTGGATTTTCAGGTTCCCCAGTGAGGATGTGTGTTCAGAGGGGAATTTTCACCTCTCGCACTTTGGACATTCAGTTTTTTGGCTGTCTAACAAAGTTTGCAGCAGCAAAGCTGTTTCTTTCAAACAGAAAATTCTTTCTGTTTTCCTGGTATGTTCCTATGGTAGTTCTAGGAACAAATGTTTACAATGTGAGCCTCCACACATTGTTCTGGGGCTGAAAGAACAAAAGAAAAACTGGCATTGCCATAGTAAAGGAAGGACCACAGGTGGAGGTCAGCAACAGAGTGTTTCTACTCTGATATTCATTATTTTTTTCTTCTGTGAATTTTGATTTTGGTTTGTTCTTGCTTCTCCAGTTCTTTAAGATGCATTGTTATGTTATTTATTGGAAGTTTTCTACTTTTAATGTAGGCATTTATAGCTATAAATTTTCCTCTCAGTACTACTTTTGCTGTTTCCCATAGGTTTTGGTATATTGTGTTTCCATTATCATTTCAAGACAATTTTAAATTACCTTCTTAATTGACCCACTAGTACTTTAGCAGCATATTGTTTAATTTCGACATGTTTGCAGAGCTTCCAAAATGCCTCTTGTTACTGATTTGTAGTTTTTTTGCATTGTGGTCAGAAAAGATGCTTGATATTTTTTCTGTTTTTTGAATGTTTTAAGACTTGTTTTGTGCATTATATGCACAAAATAATATATGGCCTATCCTTGAGAAAGATCAGTGTGTTGAGAAGAATGTTTATTCTATATCCGTTGGATAAAATGTTCTGTAAATATCTCTTAGGTCTATTTGGTCTACAGTGCCAATTAAATCTGATGGTTCCTTGTTATCTGTCTAGAAGATGGGGTCAATGCTGAAAGTGGGTTGCTATGTCTCCAGCTATTATTATATTGGGGTCTATCTCTCTCTTTAGTTCTAATAATATTTACTTTTTATATCTGGATATTCTAGTGTTGGGTGCAGGTAAACTTGCAATGGTTATATCCTCTTGTTTAATTGATCACTTTATCATTATTTAGTGACCTTCTTTGTCTCTTCTTATAGTATTTGTCTTAAAATCCTTTTTGTTATGACATAAATATAAGCTACTTCTGCTCTTCTTTGGCTCCCTTGTCATGGAATATCTTTCTATTTTTTTTTGGTTTTGGTCTATATGTGTCTTTATAGGTGAATTGTGTTACTTGTAGGCAGCAGATCCTTGGGTCTCATTTTTTCATCCATTCATCCACTCTATTTTGATTGGAGAGTTTAGTCCATTTTCAATCCATGATATTATTGGTAAGTAAGGACTTACTGTTGCCATTTTATCATTTGTTTTCTGGTTGTTTTGTGGTCTTCTGTTTCTTCTTTTCTTCCTTCATGTCTTCCTCTTAGTAAAGGTGATTTTCTCTGCTGGTATGACTCAATTTCTTGCTTTTTTCTGTGTATGTATCCATTGTATTTTTTTCTATTTGAGATTACCACGAGGATTGCAATACTATAACTTATTATTTTAAGCTAATATCAACTTAACACTGCTTGTCTAAGTAAACAAACATGCAAAATAAAACTCATAAAACTCTACCCTATAACTTTGTCTCCCTACTCTTTAATGTTTATTGTTTCTATTTTTATCTTATTGTACTGTGTATGTCTTGAAAAGTTGCTGTAGTTGTCATTTTTGACTGGTTCATCTTTTAATCTTTCTACTTAAGAGAAGAGTAATTTATACACAACAATTAGAGTATTATAATATAATATTTTATGGGTTTTTGTGTACTTACTAGTGAGTTTTGTACCTTCAAATGATATGTTATTGATCATTAACATCCTTTTTCTTTCTGATTGCAGAAATCTCTTTAGCATTTCTTTTAGGACAGGTCTGGTATTGATGAAATCCCTCAGCTTTTGTTTGTCTGTGAAAATCTTTATTTCTTTATCATGTTTAAAGCATATTTTCAGTGGGGATACTCTTCTATGGTAAAAGTGTTTTTTGTTTTTCCTTCAGCACTTAAAATATATGCTACTCTCTTCTGCTCTGTAAGGTTTCCACTGAGAAGTCTGCTGCCAGACATATTGGAGCTCCATTGAATGTTATCTGTTTCTTTCTCTTCCTTTTACAATTTTTTCTTTATCATTGACCTTTGGGAGATTAATTATTAAATGCCTCGAGGTAGTCTCATTTGAGTTAAATCTACTTAGTGTTCTATAACTTTCTTGTACTTGAATGTTGATATCTTTCTCTAAGTTTTGGTTATTCTCTGTTATTATCCCTTTGAATGACATTTCTACTTCTGTTTCTCTCTTTAACTCTTATTTAAGGCCAGTAACTTAGATTTGCCCTTTTAAGGCTATTTTCTAGATTCTGTAAGTATGCTTCACTTTTTTAAAAAATTTATTTTATTTTATTATTATTATATTTTAAGTTCTAGGGTACATGTGCACAACCTGCAGGTTTGTTACATAGCTTCATTTTTTTTAATTCTTTTTTCTTTTGTCTCTTCTGAGCGTGTATTTTCAAATAGTCTGTATTCAAGCTCTCTAATTCTTTCTTCTTCCTGATCAATTCTGCTATTAAGAGACTGATATTTTCTTCAGTATGTCACTTGCATTTTTCAACTCCAGAATTTCTGCTTGATCTTTTTAATTATTTTACTCTCTTTTAAAATGTATCTAATAGGATTCTGAATTCCCTCTGTGTGTTACCTTGAATTTCTTTGAGTTTTCTCAAAGCACCTATTGTGATTTCTTGGTCTTAAAGGTCATATATATCTGCTTCTCTGGGATTGGTCTTTGAAGCCTTATTTATTTCATTTGGTAAGGATACGTTTTCCTGGAGCATCTTGAAGCTCATGGCTGTTCATTGAAGAGTTATCTAACCATTGAAGAGTTAGGTATTTATTGTAGTCTTCACAGTCTGGGCTGGGTGTACTTGCTCTTCTTGAGAAGGCTTTCCAGGTATTTGAAGGGATGTGGGCATTGTGATCTAAGCCATATCTGCATTGGAGGACACATTAAGTTCAGTACTGCTGTGATTCTTGCATATTCATAGATGTACTGCCTTGTTGGTATTGGGTAATATCCAGAAGAATTCCTTGATTACAAGATAGAGACTCTTGTTCTCTTCCCTTACTTTCTCCCAAATAAATGGAGTATCTCTTTCTGTGTGTGCTGAGCTGCCTGGGGTGGGGTGTGGGATGGCATAAGTAAACCTGTGACCACCACCACGGAGACTGTGCTGAGTCAGACCTGATGTCAGCACAGCACTGGGGCTCACCCAAGGCCCACTGTAACTACTACTTGGCTATTGCTTATGTTTGCTCAAGGCCGTAGGGCTCTACAATTAGCAGGTGGTGAATTCAATCATGCTTGTGTCTTTTCCTTCAGGTTGGCAAGTTCCCCCAGGCCCCAGGTGGATCCAGGGATGTTGTCCAAGAACGAGGGACTGGAGGCAAAATCCTTAAAACTCTACCAGATGCTCCCTCTCTTCTGCTGCTGCTAACCTGGCCATCAATCCATGAGAAAAAAAGTCCTTTCCACTTTCTCTCCCTTCCCATAGTAGGCAGAGGAGCCTCTTCCTGTGGCTACCACCATTACAGGCCTACATAGAATACTTCCAGGTGACTGCTTATGTTCACTTAAGGTCCAAGGGCTCTTCTGTAGTTTGTGGTTAATGCTGAGAATCACTTTTTGGGTAATGGGCTCCCTTTTGGCCTAGCAGGTCCAGAAATGCCATCGAAGAACCAGTGCTTGGAATTGGGGACCCTAAGAGCCCACTTGGTGCTCTACCCAACTGTGGTTGAGCTAGTACCTGAAGCCATCACAATCTAGAGTCTCATATAAGGCCCATGATGAATGTTACCTTGGTATTGCTGCTGGTTTTCAGGGCCTAGATGCTCTTTAGTGGGTGGAAAATGAAATCTTCTAATATTTTGTTCTTCCCTTATAGGAAGTGGGTTCCCTTCTGGCCCAGGTGTGTCTAGAAAAGTTGTCCAGAAGCTAGGACCTAGAATGAGACCCTCACAACTCTGCCCAGGGCCCTATCCTACTGTGGCTGAGCCGGTATCCAAGATACAAGACAAATCCTCTTTATTCTTCCCCCTCCTTTCCTCAAATGGAAGGAAGGGGTCACTTTTGGGGCTGCAAACTGTGCTTCCTGGGGTTGGGGAATGGGTGGCACAAGCACTCGCTTATTCACCCCAGCTCATGTCTCACTAAGTCACATATCCCTTATGAACACTGGATTTGAGCCCAACACAATACTCTGATTTGGCTAAGAATTGTAGTCATTATGGCCTAGACTGACCTTCAATTTTGTTTAGGAATCCAGAGGCCTTTAACCCTCACTGATCTGGCTTGCCAGAACTTGAGATCTGATTACTGGGATGAGCAATTTCCATCTGGCTAGGGTTGGCTAATTGCTCCCTCTATGGGCTTGTATCAGCTGAGTTCTGCCCAGTTTTTCTTTCCACTGTGACAGGTCAGCATTGAGTTCAATGCAAAGTTCAACAATTGCTATGCTCTCCCTCACCCAAACACACAAATTCTCTGTCTGCACTACCTGTTGCTACCACGTGATGGGGGAAAGGGTGGTGTTGGCTATTCAAGACTGTCTTCCTACCTTTGCAGTGCCTTCTTTTAAGAAATATAAAGTTAAAAACAGATACTGAGGGCTCACCTGATTTTGGGTTCTTATAAAGGTGTTTTTTTTGTGTATAGATAGTTGTTAAAGTTGATGTTTCTGCAGAGGGAATGGTCAGTGGAGGCTTATATTCAACCATCTTGCTCCTCTGCTCCAGCCCCATTGTTTTAATGCACATGTATTTGTTTATTTCTGATAGTAAACATGTAAATCTTTATAATTATTATTAATAAAATTGAGTTTTAAAACTTTTTAGTGAGATTGAATATTTCAAATACGTCATATATGTTTGCTTGTTTAAGCACCTTACACTATAAGTCATTGTAATAAGGCATACATTTACAAGCAAATGTGTTTCTGCTCCATAGAAATTAATGAAAACTACAGAAAACTTGAATGTAGAAATTGGAAATGATTTTATTAAATGTATTTTTAAGGAGGCTCCATTCTAGAATGTTTGTTTTCCTATGAGGATTCTCTTATGAGCAGCTATTTGTTTACAGCATAAACTGTTTTAAAATTGTTTTAGGTCATGTTCAATTATATGAAAACAAGTATACCAATATACATGTTTATAAATATAAAGCGAATTAACATTTGAAGTTGTTTTATTATTTTTTTAAAGAATTACTTTCTTTTGTACAATGTACATAACTTGTTATTTCTAGATTATTTATTTTAGTTTCCTTACATTGGATTTTCATCTAAAATATAATTTTAATTGTCAAAATTTGTTTTTGGTCTCCACTATATATCTTAATTGCATGAGAATCCATATCCTTAGAGAACTGGATAGTGTACTTCATTTCTAAAGTCAGAGATCTGATTTTCTTCTTATTCTCTCCATTTCAACTATGCTATTTTCTTTCTATTTTGGTCAAAATAAGGCAGTGCAATTTCACTTCCAAATTAATCAATTCTCTAATCTCTAACAATTATAGGGATTGCTTTTTTCCTACAATTTCTACTTATCACTTTTCTTTTTTCACCACAGCATCCTGTAAAACAAAATATATTAACAACATTAAATTTATAAGTATTTATTTTGAAGTGGAAACTAGTATCAGCTGTTTTCAAGTTTTATCAGTAGTGGTCCTACAAATTAATTTCTTAATAAAGATCAAACATTTATGGGGGCATCCATGAGTGAAGGAAACTTGTGGATGTGGAGAAGCGATAAAAAGCAATTATTTGTTCCTATAATGTTTACATATATAAGTAGAAATTTAGAACATATCAATAATAAGAATAAAGAAGAGGAACACTTTTATGCATCTTTCCCATTTAGTATTTCTACATTTATTTATACTGTGGGTTTGTGATACTAGGAAGTATTGTTTGTGAAGAAGAAAACACAACAAGAGAGAGGATGATAATGAAGATAACCAGATGTTTTGCAGACAATCTTAAACTCATACAGACAACAGATATTTAGCCCAGTGTGCCTAGGAAGAAAATATTTCACTTTCTCCTTCACCTTGCCCCACTGCCCATAAGTCTACTTCCAGTTTTCTTTTTTACTGAAACAGGATCTCACTCTGTTGCAGGCTGGAGTACAGTGGCTCAATCTTGGCTCACTGCAGTCTTGACCTCCTGAGCTCAAGCAATCCTCCTGCATCAGCCTCCTGTGTAGCTGAAACTACAGGTGTGTGCTGCCACACCTGGCTATTATTTTATTTTATTTTTTTTTGTAGAGACAGGGGTCTCACTTTGTTGCCAGGCTGGTCTCAAACTACCTGACTCAAGTGATCCTCCAGTCTCTACCTCCCAACTTTCTGGGATTACAGGCATGAACCATTGTACCTGGCTAGGTCTAGTTTTTTAAAGGAAAAAAAAAATTGCCTAGGAAAATAATGTGGAGTATTCCAGGTACCAGGGAACTGACGGCAGAATCAGAGAGAGAATGTGCTTATTATTTTCCATTGCTGGAAAATTACTCTATGGTGGGAAATTCAATGGGAGATGATTGGAAATGAAGTTGTGAGAAGAATAGCTGACTGTCCCAATTAACAACGTAAAACCGCAAGAGAAACTATATAAGTCTTCACAGGAACAAGTGCTTAAAAACCTAAGTTTATATCAAAGACTAATGAATAGCCTGGCTGGGCTGAATCTGTCTCTTTAAAAGTGAGAAGAAATGCAGATACGAGTAAGACTGGGATAAAAGCCTGAGTGACCATAGGGAGATGATAAATTGCTTTCCAATCATCACATCATAAATACTACTTTTCAGTGAGACTAATATTAGTGGAATAGATGATTTATGGGTATTCCAAAGAAATTGTGAATATAGAAAGCATCTTAGAAAATAAAATACTGAGGAGTAAGAGTCTAAAAGAACTAAATAGGTTTATTCACACTGTTAGTTCTGATGAGGTTTCTGAAATGGATTTTCTCACAGTTCTAATTATAAAACTAGCAATATTCTTAAAATCCTCACATACAAGTACAACTTTTAAATTTACCAGTTTAAGGAAATTCAGTACTTTCAGTATAAATATGAAACACAGTAGCATTGGCTTGTTTATTTCCAAAATCCATGTTACTAGTCTACAGACTATAGCAAGCATATTTTAGGGGAAATATGCATTTAACACTTATTCAATAATCAAAATGCTCAATATATTGAACAGCACATGATTAAAAATAGCAGGATGCTTCAATAGCCTTAAAAGTGAACAGAATAAGTTGAGTATAATGACAACAAGAGAGCAAAGTATCAAAACAAACAAACAAAAACTAGATGCCCTAAAACACATTTCCAAAATAATTTTGATATTCTGGGGAAAAAGGAGCACTAAGTCATTACAATACGTACTTATCACTAACAAGGGGGCCTTTTGAAAGGAAAAGTTTGGAACACTCCATGCACATACAAGCTAAAATGGAAGGTAGGGTGGTAGAGCAGAGAGGCTTAACCAAACTCGACTTTCATTATGACTTTGACAATGTCATTTAATCTGAGATTTATTTCTTCATCTTTAGGAGCTTCTTGGGATTGTTGTAAGGATTAAATGTGTATTTTAATATTTTGATAATATTAAATGCACACTAAGTCCTTCCCTCATTTGCAACAAAGACATAAATACTGTATGCAAAAGCAAGTCAATGATTAATCTCAATTGTGTTTCAAAGGGCAAAGCTATGTTATTTTTTCATTTAAAATATATGTGGTCACTACAACATTTACTAAATGACTGTATTTATATAAAATATGTTAAGATGAACCTGTATCTTATATGTTTAATGTAAAACTATGTGTCTAGCAGTATAGAAACAGAAATTTTGTGTTAGAAATACAAAAAAAATCATTAATTCTTGTGAACTTGCTAAAAAGCCTCCTAATATTATCTTTCTGTGATGAACCCAAAAGTCTCTTGCAAAGATTAAGTTTTTAATAATAGCTGCTTTTATGAAGGAGATTATGATATAGCTAAGATTATTGATTTAATACAAAAGGACACTGGATAGCAGATTAGAGGCAAATGTGGCATGAGTCTGCAATGGTTTTCCCATGGATAACAGAATTCACTGTTTTATATCTGAGTCAGTGCTCTCCTTGATGACAGAGCCATAAC
The DNA here is from genome assembly GCF_001698545.2 of Rhinopithecus bieti. Lineage (NCBI taxonomy): Eukaryota > Metazoa > Chordata > Mammalia > Primates > Cercopithecidae > Rhinopithecus > Rhinopithecus bieti. The sequence continues at coordinate 601,221 of NW_016804113.1, read as the reverse complement.
CCCTCAGGTCATTTAGAAATTTATTGGAGGCATTTCTTTGATTATTGTTAAAATATTAGGGGATGTTCCTGCATTAGTAGATGAAGACCAAGATTATTAGGCATCTAATAAACCATGGAGCTGTCCTGCAATACAAACAAAATTCTCCCATGTGCACAAATGTTGAATGTCCCTCATTGCCATTTAAAGTCATCTCAGCCTAGAATCTAACTCCATTATACATATAAGTTTAAACATTTTCAGTGGTTGTAATATGCACTGAATTTTCCTGGAATTCATCTATAAATCAAGAGAACATTTTCCACTGTTTTGCTCAACTTTTACCAAAAGTTGTTCCTTATTTTGGAAAATGATGCTACAATGTCAAAGTCGCTAGTGACATTTGAGTTACCAATGTAACATACCTGTGTATGTTTGCATTCATAATATTATATTCAAGAAAATTTTAAATATAAATTTTAAAATCTTATTTTAAAATGTTGAATACAAAGAAAATGTATCGATTGTATTTAGCTGGTTATTTAACACTGTTTTATATAGCTTATCTAATAATTGAACTATTTATCATATGACTAGTCTACCAACACTTTTAATTTTGAGACAGGATCTCTCTCTGTCACCCCAGCTAGAATTCAATGGCATGGTCATGGCTCAGTGCAGCCTCTACCTCCTGGACTCAAGCCATCTGCCACCTCAGTCTCCTGAGTAGCTGCACTACAGTTGCACACCATCAGAGCCAGATTTTTTTTTTATATTTTGTAGAGAGGAGGTTTCACCAGGCTGATCTTGAACTTCTGGTCTCAACTGATCCTCCCGCCTCAGCCTCCCACAGTGCTAGGATTATAAGCATGAGCCACCACAGAGCAACAGATGTTTAAATGAAACAATAAAACTACAAGATTGAATGTAAATTTTTCTAAGCAGCACACTGATTAAATTAGCAAGGATATAGTATAATGTTTCTGAAATTTATGAGAAAAGTTTGAAAACTGTGTTGCTGTCACCAAACTGTTTTAAATGTGTCCTAATTGGAGAAATAAAAGTCTCATTATTTCTTACTGAATAGCACAATGCATTACAATATAAAGCCAAAATATTAAAGAATATTAATATTACCAGCTGTATGAAACATTGCTATTTTATGTCAGAAAGAAATTCAAATAAAAAATTTGTATTTCACTAAACAATGATATTGTATTAAGAAGGCTTGATGAAATTGTGAAAAATGTCAAAGATCATTGACACTTGTTGTACGAAAATGTGCAATGAACTGCATCCAAACACATTTTCATACAACAGATGAAAGTATCCTGTATGAAAATGATTCAATGCTGCTTATAAATAAGGTTCATAAAGACTAAAACACATGAAAAAAATGTTACTTTCAAAAGTACTGAGAATAGATACAAAGAGATTGTCAATTTGCAAATCCCTTAAAAAATATGGAAAAACATATTCACTTTCAAAGATTTGGATATCAGCAGTGATGGATCTACATAGTGAATTTAGAGTCAACTTCAATAGCACTAGGTACTTTAGTAATTCACTGCATTATTAAGTGGCAATAGGTAAGCATTAGGGATGCTAAAGGAATTACTCAAAATCAACGAATGTTGCATTCGGTGTATTAGTACATTCTCAGGCCATTATGAAGAAACACTTGAGCCTGGGTAATTTATAAAGGAAAGAGGTTTAATTGACTCCCAGTTCTTCAGGGCTGGGGAATCCTCAGGAAACTTACAATCGTGGTGGAAGGGGAAGCAAACATGTCGTTTCTTCACATGGTGGCAGTAACAAGTGCACAGTAAAGGGACAGAAAAGCCCCTTATAAAACCACCAGATTTCATGACAACTCACTCACTGTCATGAGAACAGCATGGAGGTAACCACCCCCATGTTTCAATTACCTCCCACTGGGTCCTTCTCATGATATGTGGGGATTATGGAAACTATTATATAATTCAAGATAAGATTTTGGTGGGGACAAGTTAAACCATATTATTCTGCCCCAGGCCCCTCCCAAATCTCATATCCTCACATTTCAAAATGCAATAATGCCCTTCCAACAGTCCCCCAAAGTCTTAACTCATTCCAGCATTAACTCAAAAGTCCAAGTCCAAAGTCTCACCTGAGACAAGCAAGTCCCTTCTGCCTATGGGCCTGTAAAGTCAAAAGCAAGTTACTTACTTCCTAGATACAATGGGGGTACAGGCATTGGGTAAATACAGCGATTCCAAATGGGAGAAATTGGCCAAAACAAATGGGCTATAGGACCCATGAAGTTCAAACTCCAATAGGACAGTCATTAAACCTTAGGTTTCCAAAATGATCTACTTTGACTCCATGTCTCATATCCAGGGCATGCCTGATGCAAGATGTGGGCTTCTGTGGTCTTGGAAAGTTCTGCCCCTGTGGATTTGCAGGTTACAGACCCCTCTGTCTGCTTGCAGAGGCTGATGTTGAGTGTCTGAGGCTTTTCCAGTTGCATGGTGCAAGCTGTCAGTGCTCCAACCATTCTGGGGTCTGGAGGATGGTGGCCCTCTTCTCACAGCTCCACTAGGCAGTGCCCCAGTGGGGACTCTTTGTGGGGGCTCCAACCCCACATTTCCCTTCTGCACTGCCCTAGCAAAAGTTCTCCATGAGGGCTCCATCCTGCAGCAAACTTCTGCCTGGACACCAAGGTGTTTCCACATATCTTCTGAAATCTAGGTGGAGGTTTCCAAAGCTCAATTCTTGACTTCTGTGCACCTGCAGGCTCAACACCACCTGGAAGCTGCCAAGGCTTTGGACTTGCACCCTCTGAAGCCATGGCCTGAACTGTATCTTGGTCCCTCTTAGCCATGGATGGAGCAGCTGAGATGTAGGGCATCAAATCCCTAGGCTGCACACAGCACTGGGGGCTCTGGGACCAGCCCATGAAACCATTTTTTTTCTCCTAGACCTCTAGGTCTGTGATGGGAGAGGCTGCCACAAAGGTCTTTGACATGTCCTAGAGACATTTTTCCCATTGTCTTGGTGAGTAATATTCAGCTCCATGTTACTTATGCAAATTTCTGCAGTAGGCTTGTATTTCTCACCAGAAAATGGGTTTTTCTTTTCTATTACATCATCAGGCTGCAAATTTTCCAAATTTTTATGCTCTGCTTAGTTTTGAATGCTTTGCAACTTAGAAATTTTTTCTACCAGATACCCTAAATCATCTCTCTCAAATTCAAAGTTCCACAGATCTCTAGGACAGGTGCAAAATGCTGCCAGTCTCTTTGATAAAGCATAGCAAGAATCACCTATGCTTTAGTTCCCAAAGAGTTCATCAACTCCATGTGAGACCACCTCAGCTGGAACTTCATTGTCCATATCACTACCAGTATTTTGATCAAAGTCATTCAACAAGTCTCTAGGAAGTTCCAAATTTTCCCATATCTTCCTAGCTCCACCTCCATGATCCAATTACTTCCCACTGGGTCCCTCCTACAACACATGGGGATTATGGTAACTACAAGTCAAGATGAGATTTGGGTGGGGACACAGCCAAAGCATATCACAGTGTCAGCAACAAAAAATAAATTATGCAATGGTAATTGCATTCGTTTGAAATTGGAATTTAGATGAGTTTTTAATGAATATTTAACTTTTATTATATAAAATTATTTTAAAATTTTGATTCATTAAATGAAAATTAAATATCATAATTCAAATATCACAAAATGATATGATATATCTTTCAGATGTCTTTATATATTTGTACAGTTAAATAATATCCTTTATAAGCTGCTAGAAAATAAGATCAATCTTATAGTAACCAGAATTGTCATGAGATATTTAAGCAAACATATGTTATTTAAAAGTAGCTTGAGCATCAAACATTTTACAGCTCTTATTTTGCAGAAGTTAAATAAATCCAAGTAGATTGCTTTTCTTTGAATGGCTGCTGAAATGAGATGATGATTACTTTTTAAAAATTTTGGTTTAATTTACAAAGCTGGACTGGGTAATTAATTTATTTGAAAGAGAGGAAGAACACTGTTAGCCAAAATTTTCTGAAAATTTAATTGAGCTAAAATCAATGTTTTCAGGGAGCAAAGTACACTTTAATCAATCTAATTATGCAAGGTGTTTGATGTTATTAAGTCTTATATACATTTCTTTGGAAAGAAGAAAGTCAAATTGCTCTGGAATTTCCAAGAACATATTTGGTTGAAAGGCTGTCAGGGTTATAGTTTAGTTCTGGCAAAAGTAAGATTACTGATGGGTCTGTGTAGCACAGGAAACACGAGATTCCTTTTAACACACTTTAAACAACTTCAATAGAACACATAAAATTGAGAATACTCACTGAATTTCATGAATAAAGATTGTTTCAAAATTATATATATATATCTATATGCACACACATAAGTATGCAATTTTATTTTTTGTAACATGCACAAATCTAGGTTGCAGAAATCACATGTTGAAATAATGTATCTCAGTTATAAAAATCACATATTGAAACAAATTAGAGAGATAATTTATCATTGATCAATTTTATCCTACTACTGTGCTCAGAGGTCTAGCACTCACTTTGACAAGGGCAACACTGTGTAAGTCACATTTATCATTTGAAATGTTTTAGTGGCCACATTACAAAAAGTAGAATAAAGTAGAAAAATAATTTTAATTATGTACTATATTTAACACAGTGCATCTCCTAATTGTAATTCAAACCTGTAATTAATCAGTGTAAACACTATTGAGATACTGTACATTTTCTTAGTTTTTAATATAAATCTAACTTTACTAAAATTAAATAACATTAAAAATTCAATTTTCAGTAGCACTGACCACATTTTAAATGCTCCATAATCACATCAGGCTAGGGGTTATCATATAAGACAATACTGGTCTGTACTGTTATTTATTACCGTTATTAGCTATCTTACTGACAACTATTCATTAGCTTAATACAGTTTTTATTTTAGTATCTGGACACACCTCTCTTTTTTTATTTTCCTGAACTAGTTATTCTCTTATGTTCACACTTACCTTAAGAAGGTGTAGGAATGTAATGACTTCATAAGGTCTTTTATAACAACTAACTATTTTGCAATAAATCATGTTTCTTTCCTTTTGGTTACGTGTTATACTGATATTTTTGAATCAATATATGATTTTTGCATCAATACTGCGTGATTTTGAACTTTTCTAACGAATGGTTTTAGATCATATTTTCTTTATGTATTATTTATTTATTTATTTATTTATTTATTTATTTATTTTGAGATGGAGTCTCATTGTGTCACCCAGGCTGGAGTGCCCTGACGCGATCTCGGCTCACTGCAAACTCCGCCTCCCGGATTCACACCATTCTCCTGCCTCAGCCTCCTGAGTAGCTGGAACTACAGGCACCCACCACCATGCCCGGCTAATTTTTTGTATTTTTACTACAGTCGGAGTTTCACTGTGTTAGTCAGGATGGTCTCGATTTGCTGACCTTCTGATCCGACTGCCTCGGCTTCCCAAAGTGCTGGGATTACAGGCATGAGCCACCGCTCCTGGTCCTTAGATTATATTTCCTATACATGTGATTTTAAGCTGTGCAACAGACTGTGTTCCCCCAAAATTCGCATGATAAAACCTCCTACCAATGTGACGGCTTTTTAGAGGTAATTAGGTCAGGAGAGTGCCTTCATAAGAAGAGACCAGCAAGCTGGCTAGTTCTCTTTCCACCCTCTTCGCACCGTGGAAAGATGTAATAGGTACACAGTTTGCAATCCAGAGAGGGCATTAACCATCCTGGCTCCCTGATCTTAGACTTCCAGCCTCCGGAACTGTGAGAAATGAATTTCTGTTGTGTATAACGCATCCAGGCTATGGTATTTTGTTACAGTAGCCTGAACTGATAAGGATGTACAGTGTAGGAAATTTTAGAAAATATTAGAGAATGTAAGTCCACTGATCTACATGAACACAGTAATAGTTTTCTACTGTCTGCAGCAGGAGGAACAAGCCATGTTCTCTGACTGATTTCTAGACTGGTTAAACTGCTACACCAGCTTAACTTTCTGAGCACAGCAAAACCTTACTGGCTGTCATACTGACATTCTTTTTTCAATGATTCCACGTCTCCCAATTTTTGTCATCATTCCTGTCCATCTCATATGTTTGCTAAGCACATTAGACATATGTGTCTTCAAATTAAGTGTCCTAAAATTTGAAGTGAGAAAAACAGAAAAAGTCAAAGAAAATGGATCAATAATATTGATAATAAAAAATGACATATACTCAGTACTTACCATGTTTTAATTACTATCTTAAGGGCTTAATGGTTTAATATATATTAGTTGACATATCTCCAAACACTCTTAGAAGACTGTACAGTTGTTTCTAAAGCTGATATTTGCTTAGTTCAGATCAGTACTAAATAACTCAGTTGAGAATTTCACCTAGATCTGTAGTTCTGCAAACTTTTGATCCTAAGAGTTATGATATATTTCTTTACAGGAAATATAAACTGTGAAATATAAATGTGAGTTTAACAGATGGATTGATGCCTCACACTAACACACCTGCATGGAATGTAAGGGAAGATTATTACAATTGCATATGGTGTAGTTTTGACTTTAGCCCTTTTGTTTAAATCTAATAAACTGTTGCTGGCAGTCTTCAAATGAACAACACAGATGCATTTATGTAACAGTGCCCCATGACCAAAAGATTATGTGGTGTCTCACTCTCTATCCTGTTCTACAATATTAGGTTTGTGCTAGTCATACAACTGTTGCTAAATAGAGACTCCCAAGAACTGTCTGAGTTAATATTCACTCCAATCATTCTGCTGCCCTGTGGAGTATTAGAGCATGACAGGGCTGTAGTCACATTTCAAAGGCAAAGGACTTCACTGTTCTTAGATCACACACACGTAATATGCTAGTCCTATATAACTTGCTCTTTTTTTTTTCTTTGCTATTACTCTGCTCTTGCTATATGCAGTTATTTGCCTTTCGGGTTTTACAACTTTCTCATAAATTCCAAAATTTAATTAATTTTATGTGTTTTTTAACTTTAAATCACTTATGTCATCTTGCAATAAAGAGGAGTAAGGACTTCAACAGTATTTATTTCCTTAAAATATGTTTTCTGTACATTAGGGGCACTCATGTTTTTGAGGGAACCAATTTCAATAGGTTGATTTTTTGGTCTTCATTTTAAAGGTGAAGCATTATATTCTTTGAAGTGTTTTTCTAGGAAATATTTAAGGGAAACTTGATCAATTACCTTGGAAATTTTACCCATTATCACCCTGACACATGTAGAGTATTGGATTTTAGGAAAGAGGCTAAAATGGCTGGTTTATTTTATTTTATTTTAGATGGAGTCTCAATCTGTCACCCAGGCAGGAGTGCAGTGGCATAATCTCAGCTCACTTCAACCTCCGTCTCCCAGGTTCAAGTGATTCTTGTGCCTCAGCCTCTGGAGTAGCTAGGATTACAGGCACACACACACCACCACGCTGGGCTAATTTTTGTATTTTTAGTAGAGACTGGGTTTCACAATGTTGGCGAGGCTGGTCTCAAACTCCTGACCTCAAGTGATCTGCCCACCTCGACCTCCCAAAGTACTGTGATTACAGGCGTGAGCCACCATGCCCAACCAAATAGCTGGTTTAAAATGGTGAGGGAACATAATATTATCAATTCCCAAATGTTTACGTATTTGTATTATATTGATTTAACTTATTACAAGCACATTTTATTTAAATAGTTACTAAGTAAATTTTGTTTATAAATATTTTCAACAAGAAACTTTACTTTGGTCTTCTTATCTGTAAAAGAGGAATAATTATTAAGAAAGGATTTCTCAACATTACAATAGGGACCAAATGAGATAATATCTAAAATTTAATTTATACATGGAATTTACACATATTTGTATTTCATAAATGTTTTCATAATTGATGTAATTAATGAGTTCTACTTAGACTATTTTGATAAAATTCATTCTAGCAAACATTGAATTCCTCCATAGACCTACTTCTATTAGTTTAGATTTGATTTTCCCCCTCTATGAATATGCTTTCAACTAGCCTTAAACTAACAACAAAAAGAAATATTCTGCAAAAGTAAGAAAGATTTTGCGAGGTTAAAAAAATGTATTTTAGATGTGTGCTAAAATCTTAATATATATTTTATTGCAATTATAAAATTATTTTCTAATTATTTCTTCAATAATAGTTTTAACATCTTTCAACCATGTCTTGTCTAAAATATGTTAGTTTGGCTAAGCTATAATTAAAATATTAATGTGTATCAGTCAGCTATTGCTACAGTTATGCTGTGTAACAAGTCACCCTAAAAATCAGTGGTTTAAAACAGTAGCAATTAATTTTCATACTCATGGTCATGCGGTGACTGCATTGTGGCTGGTCAAGGATGTAGTCTAACATCTAGGCTCCAGGCTTCCAACTGTACACTACAGATTGGATTCAGGTATGCTCCTTATGATGCTCAATCTTCTGGGTCGAGCAATCACCCAGTGCATGTGCCCATCTCCATGCATCTTATTCTGTGATCCAGGTAGAAGATCAGTGGCTTGCTGGGGTCATTTTCTTCTCATGGTGAATCCCAGGGTTGAAGAAGGCAAACCAAATTCCACAAATACATTTTGAGACTCTGCTTAAGTAATTTACACTAACTTCTCATGAGCCAGAGAAATTCCATGCTCAAGTTCAGTGGCAAGATGAGGGCAAGTACACCTTGCCAATAATGAAGCTATGGCTATAGTTGTATAATTATATCAGAGACAAGTGAAGAGTTGGAAAGCCTCAAGTTAAATGGTTTGTTGAATGAGATGTATGCAGTAAGGTTCAATCAAAAGACAAATAATTTTGCTCTCACTTCAGGTCTTGGACTTTCCATAAACCTCTCCTATTTCTGGGTGAAATAAAATGCATATCCCCTATGTTTTGGCCAATCTGACATAATAAAACAGGAAAGTCAAACTCTAATACAGTTCAAACTGCATATTAAATACCTCTAAGGGTGCTTGGCAAACTGGGCCCAGGAGAAAGGTGATGGTGAATGGATATCATGTTTAGGGAGAAAGTGACAACTATTGGTGTTTGCTGCATAGACTGTATTAGTGTACTGTGCCTTCAGATGTTATTACTTAGTATAAAATGTGAACAAATTGAGAAACTTTCTTATAAACCATGCAGTTATATACTATGTTCTTTTTATGTCATCTACCAATCATATATAATTTAATTCATCTAATGAAAGGATTCATTGTAGCTAAGAATACTGTAGAAGTGGCTTCCCAACTTGTCAGGCAACCTCCTGATCTGGGTTAGAGCAACAGCTGAAGATCAAATTCTGTGGGGTGGCTTTTGGTGCATTCCTACCAACTCACATTCTATTATGTTTCATCAGCCCTTTCAGAAATCCTTTAAACTACTTACTACCTTGAAATAAATCCCTAAATCAGCTAGAAGGGATTATCTTTTTTTGGTACAGAACACAGACTGATAGATTAAATACTACACGGAGATATGGAAGGCCAGAGGATCTCAAGAAAAGAGAAGGCCTAAATTGCTAAATTGATCTGGTTAGGTTTGAAAGTAATAAATATCTTTCTAGATAGATCCTAGAATTAAATATCAGAGAACAAGACAATGCCCCAGCACATAGTCCATGGTTGTGAAAGAGGTACTTATATTTTTATGTGTAGTTGTTAGTAGTTGCTTAGAATAAAGTGCTTATCATGTAACATGTAATATAAGACTGTGTGTTAGGCTCTTTTCTGCTTACTTAGCACTCTTATAGAAAAAATAAAATGATTAGATTAGGGCCTAAAATTCTTCCTCAATGAATTGTCAGAGGATGAGAGATCCATGTTGCCTCTTAGTGGAATCTATCTCTTGAAGGCACAATGCTATTATACGAAGAATCAGGAAAACAGTCTGATTCTTTGGGTTGCCAAATTACAAAATAAGTTGAATTGATTGCTTCTGAAAATATCTTATTTAAATTTAGGATACCTGTTGGAAAAGAGTGGGACTCTAAGAATTGATATGTGGTGCTTTGGTGTAATCAGATACTCCTCAGTATCTGAAGTCTAAGTTCCACTCAGCCTTTCTTGTCAGCAGAAACAACCCTTCCCTATCTGATAAGATTGTTCTTCTCCTGTCTGAAGTTGTTAATATGTCACTTGAGGTAGTAGACACACAAAGATATATTATACAGTATGTTAATTTTTATATTTACATCTTTTGTTCAATATACTTTTTTGAGAATCATGTATATTGTTGTATATATTAGTAAATTGTTCCATTTATTGCTAGATAGTATTAATAAAATGACTGCACCACAATTTTGTTATTCATTCTCTTATTAATTGACATTTAAGCTCTTTTCATTTAGAGTCAACACGAATAAAGCTACTATGAACATCTTTTAAAGTCTTCTTTTATATATTAAAATAATTCTTGTGTAAATATATAGGAGTGGAATTGCCCAGTCATATAATAGTTGTTTAATGACTGTTTTAAAAAATATTAGGATATTTTACATAAATGTAAGAGTCTGGTTGCTGCTAATCATTGCTAACATTTGGCATTATCAATCTTTTTAATTTTAGCCATTTTAGTGGATTTGATGTACCATCTTATTGTAGTTTTAGTGGATTTTCTTGATTACTAATGATGTTGGGCAATATTTCATAATCTTACTGGCCATTCTTATATTTTTTCTTTTGAAGTGTCCATTTAACATGTGGCCTATTTGTTTTATTGAAATTATTTATTATTTTAACCGAATTGCAGAAGTTCTTAATATACTCTAAATTTTTAGTTTGATGATTAGTGATTTCTATGACCTGTCAAAGAAAATTGTGCCACCAAGATCACAAAGATTTTTTCCAATGTTTACTTATAAAAGTTTTATATTTAGTGGCCTCTTATATTATTGGTCCTTTATGATGTTTTAGCAATTATAAATAATAAACAATTCCATTAAAATAAATTTTGTTTCACCTAGTGTTAAAAGTTATACTTTTGCTTTCCTTAGGTTATCTTTGCATATCTTCTTCCATTCCTTTACTATCAAGCTTTCTTTATCTACCACTGTCCTCTTTCAAAATGTGTTCTTCGTTGTTACATAATGCTGGATCTTGTTTTTACAAATTTTCAAGGTTTCTCTTTTGGTAAGTGAATTTAACTTATTTACGTTTATTTTAATCAATGAATAGATACGATATTCTTCTGTACATATGCAAATTTTATAAGTTTGACTTTTCACGCTTCACTTAACATCTCATTTATAAAGGTCATTTGAAACATTTTTCTCTGTTACTTTCTTGACATAATGAAAATTCCCTTCCTGTCAAAATGCCTGGCATATATTCATTTCCTGATTGTTCCCTCAGTACTCCAACCTCCAAAACCATCATTTGGTATTGTTTTATTTAGTTATGTATTCCTTTGAATATTTTTTGTTTATTATACATTTAGATAATAGTATAATTCAGTAAGTTATTCACTGACCCTTACGCACAATTTATGTATTAGCATCCTCTTAGATTTATCACCATCCTTTTTTGGTTATTTCCTCCATTTACAATTTCAATTAGGTTCTTTTGTTGTAAAACTTTTGAGACTTTTGTGTTATTAAAATAATTTTATACGTTTATTTAAAATTAGTTTGCCAGCATAAAATTCTGGCATTTATTTATTTATTTTTCCTTACTCACTTGAAAATGATGTAACACTGTATTTTTGCCTGCAGTGTAAGTGATTCCTCATATCAATCGGTTGCTTGCTCATTTAGGGCAGAAGCTTTCTCTAGAAGCTTTGGGAAATGTCATGGTATTTTAGATACTCTTGCTTGAATTTCACTATAATTTATAATTTACCTAGATGTATGTGTGCATATTAATAACTCTTTTGGATTGTTTTATCTTGTACACACATATAGAAGATTATATAAAACTTGAAGTTTTAAATCTTTTGTGTATATATAAAATGTTAAAACTACATAAAAACTTTATATATAAAGGGTCAAGCAGAGAGACATTTAGTATAGGGAAATGGCTCATGTGGTTGTGGGCTTATGAGGTTGTATGGGCTGGCAAGTCAAAATTCTTAAGGCAGTCCAATAAACTGAAAATAGGCAGCAGTTAATGCTGTAGTCTTGAGGCAAAATTTCTTCTTCTATGGGAAATCTCAAGTTTTCCTCTTAAACCTTTCAACTGATTGGATGATCCTCACCCACATTATTGAGGATAATCTCCTTCAGTTAATGTCAAATGATTGTAGATCTTAACTACGTGTATAAAATACTTTCCCAGCAACACCTAGTAGGTTTGATTTGATTAAATAACTGGTTACGATGACGCCAAGTTGATATATAAAATTGACTATCACAGCTACCTTTCCAGTTTTAAGGAGGCACTGACCTGCCTAGTAAATAGGGAAGAGAAAAGATCCCTCAAGCATTTCCCATCTAGGATGTCCAATGAACTTATCTGAACTGCCCATTTTCACACACATGGAGAAACAATGACTTTCTTCTTTGCCAAAAGTTCATAATTTTACATTTTGTTTTTTTGATCCATCAGTGTCTTTTTATTTATGTTGTATATCTAGTACTGTCTCAGAGGAAGGAGCCAAATGCCCATATGAGTTTTCCATATTCTCTGAAAATAGAAGACTTCAAAGAAGTTTGGGTACAAAGACTGCATTAAACTTCCTTTCAATTTATCTGGAATAGACAAGCATGCCACATATCTACTCTGTACAATTTGCTTTAAGGAGATAGTGAAGAAATAGTGAACTATTAGGAGGCTCTTTTGTTAAAATTTTTGTCACAGAAATTTCTTCATTTACATTGACTGTTCCTTTGTACAAATATAAGTAGGCATATAGAAGATATTTTGGTGGGGGAGGATATATTTCCTTAGTTAAAAACTTAGAATCACCTATACGCTGATTGATGCTCTGAATCCTAGAAGAGCTTCCAAATAACATCAAAACATCAACAAAAGGCACAAAAGGACTAGTGTCGGCAGTAAAATCTATTTAGATTATTGTGATCTGTATCTTTTAATGAGATTCATTTCCAAATCTATTTGGAGGTCCTGCCAAGTTTTCTGAAAAAGCTAATGGAGTGGCAAGACCTTTGGAAACTCTAAAGTAATGGCCCTCAAACATTATTGTTTATACATGACTTATCTTTTGAGTATAGGCAATTCTGAAAGAGGTGGTCTGTATTATACTTTATAACATGATTATTATTACTATATTTTTTGATGATCTTTCACATGGGAACTCTATCTGCGGCAGGAAGAGATCTTCAAGGCAAATTCAGTTCCTCAAATCAAAATTCAAATCTCAACATGATTATATGATTTTTAGAGATCTTGATCAAGTTAGAGGGTTCAGTTAATGCAATATATATTATGGAATCCAAATTTTCCAAACATTCAGAAACAAAAATCTGTGGCAAAATGACAACATGTAATTTTGTTTCTTTCAAATTGTTTAAATATTAGGTCATGTTTTTCTGCAAAACAAAATAATGTCAATGAATTTTGAGTTCAGGTAATAATGATATAATTCTTTCTTCAAATAATTAGCCATTTTGTTCTTTTTTAACAAAAGGAAACAAGGAAACTTGTGTTTTCATGTCTTTTCCTCTTTTATAAAACAAACTTTGAGGCACAGTTTGAAAACTACCAAAAATTTGAAGATTATCACCGATCACATAATTCAGATATTATGACTATTCAGATAGTATTACCATTAATATTTTGGTGTGTATCTTTGCTGGTTTTGTTGTTGTAAATATATCACTATATATCTCTATATTTAACCATCTCTAATATTTAAAAAAAAATTTTTTTTTAATAAAAAATTTATATAAAAAATTTTTAATTTTTTTTTTTTTTTTTTTTTTTTTTTTTGAGACAGAGTCTCTCTCTTTCGCCAGGCTGGAGTGCAGTGGCGTGATCTCGGTTCACTGCAACCTCCGCCCAAGTGATTCTCCTGCGTCAGTGTGCCGTGTAGCTGGGACTACATGTGAGGACCACCATGCCCAGTTAATTTTTGTATTTTTAGTAGAGACGAGGTTTCACCATGTTGACCAGGATGGTCTCAATCTCCTGACCTGGTGATTCGCCTGCCTCAGCCTCCTAAAATGCTGGGATTACAGGCGTGAGCCACTGCATCCGGCCCATATATAATGTATAATTTTTAGAATATCTATTTTATTTATCCTATTTCAAGCTTTTCCTATAACCTTACATCTTCTTCAATAACATAATTTCAATGAGTATATCCTGTGGAGGTATCATCATGAATTTATTTGCATTAAGTGTCTCATTCTGTTTTGTTTCATAGTGATATAATCCTATAATGGTTAGGTCTGCTCTTATACGATGTGTATAGATTTAGTATTTAGAGCAATCTGATAATTTTCTCTATTATTTTATGTATTTGTCTTTTTAACATTCATTGCATTTACTCCCTTTGACTGTATTTATAAAATCTTTTTCTATTTTATTCTTTAATTATTTGTAAGATATTCTATTAGTGGCTAGTATTATGCTATTTTAATTTATTTTTTTCTTTTAACTTTTATTTTAGGTTCAAGGGATACATGTGCATGTTTGTTGTGTGGTAAATTGTGTGTAGTAGGAATTTGGTGTACTGGTAATTTTGTCACACAGGTAATCAGCATAACACCCAATAGGTAGTTTTTTAAATCATCTTCTTCCTGTCATCCTCTACTCTCAACTAGGCCCCAGTGTCTACTGTTCCCATCTTTGTGTGTTTGTGTACTCAATGTTTAGCTCCATCATGCAGTATTTAGTTTTCTGTTCCTGCATTAATACATTTAAGATAGTGGCTTCGAGCTCCATTCATGTTGTTGCAAAGGGCATGATATTATTTTTTTAAAAAAATACCTGCATAGTACTCCATTGTAAATATGTGCCAGGTTTTCTTTATCTAGTCCACCGCTGATGCGCATCTAGGTTGATTTCATGTCATTGCTATTGTGAAAAGGGCAGTGACGAATATATGTATGCATATGTCCTTATGGTAGAACAATTTATATTTCTTTGGGCATATACTCAGCAATGGGATTGCAGGGTCTAATGGTAGTTCTATTTTAAGCTCTTTGAGAAATCTCCAGACTCCTTTCCATGGTGACTGAACTAATTTACATTCCCACTAGTAGTGTATAAGCATCCTCATTTCTCTGCAACCTCATCAACATCTGTTATTTTTTGGCTTTTTGATAATAGCCATTCTGATTGGTGTAAAATGATATCTCATTGTGGTTTTAATTTGCATGTCCCTAGTGATTAGTGAAATTGAGAATTTTTTCATATACTTTTTGGCCATGTGTTTGTCTTCTTTTGAGAGGTGTCTATTCACGTCCTTTGATTATTTTCTAATGAGATTATTTTTTGTTTGTTTCTGTTTTTTTCCTTGTTGATTTCTTTGAGTTTCTTATATATTCTAGATATCAGACCATTGTCAGATGCATAGTTTGCAAATATTTTCTCCCATTCTGTAGGTCATGTGTTTACTCTGTTGATAGTTTCTTTGGCTGTGCAGAAGCTCCTTAGTTTAATTAGGTCTCATTTGCCAATTTTTGTTTTTATTGCAATTGATTGTGGAGACTTCATCATGAAGTCTTTGCCTGGGCTACGACTTCTAGTACAATATTGAATATGAGTGATGAGAGGGGGCATCTTTGTCTTGTTTTGGCTCTCAAGTGGAATGCTTTCAGTTTTTGCCCATTAAGTATGATGTTGGCTGTGGGTTTGTTGAAGATATTTTCTATTATTTTGAGGAATGTGCCTTTGATGCCTAGTTTGTTGAGGGTTTTTAATATGAAGGAATACTGAATTTTATCAAAAGCCTTTTCTGTGTCTATTGAGATGATCATGTGGTTTTGTTTTTAGTTCTGTTTATGTAATAAATCACATTGGGATTAATCTGTGTGTGTTGAAGCAACCTTGCATCCCAGGAATAAAGCCTACTTGATTGTGGCTGATTAGCTTTTAGTATGCTGCTGGATTTGGTTTGCTAGTGTTTTGTTTAGGATGTTTGCATCTATATTCATCAGGGTTATTGGTTTGAAGTTTTCTGTTTTCATGATGTCTTTGCCAGGTTTTGGTATCAGAATAATGCCAGCATCATAGAATGAGTTAGGAAGGAGTGCCTCCTCCTTGGGTTTTTAGAATACTTGAAGTAGGATTGGTACCAGGTCCTCTTTATTCATCTGGTAGAATTTGGCTGTGAATCCATTTGGTCTGGAGGTTTTTCTGGTCGGTGGGTTTTTTAATACTGATTCCATTTTGGAACTATTTATTGATCGTGGTATAGTTTCTTTCTGATTCAGTATCGGTTGTTTGTATTTTTCCAGGAATTTATCCATTTCTTTTAGATTTTTTAGTATGCATACAAGCTTCTCTACTATCATGAGACTTACCTTTGAACACTTTTCCCTTGCTAATGCCTCTATGAACAAAAGAATTGAAAAGGGGGCCTATTGTGTGCACTCATAAGGTATAATTTTATTTGTGAATGATTTTGCAACCAGCCTTCTACATGGATATCTAATACCTTAATGAAAGATGAGGGCCTACTGTAGGTGAGAAACTTTACTGGTACATATGTTGCCCTATAACCAGTCAGAAACTGAATACTGGTTCACTCTTGTTAACCCACATCATGGGTTAAAGAGAACGTTGCCAGGAGGCCTTTCCTCTTTTAGAGAGGCATCATTTGTTTGGTCCTTTTTTCCATGGTTTGGAGTAAAAGAGGTGATAATTAAAAATGTATCCCTTATGATAAGCTCTGTGGTAGATTCTACTGTAAAGGCTATGGTTATACAGCAGACTTTAAATTCTCTTGTGAAAGAAGTTATGCTAAATAATAGAATTGCTCCAGATTGCTTACTAGCTAAACAGGGAAGTATCTGTGCAGCTGCTGGCAGTTGTTGCCTATGGAGAAATACATCACATCGGGTATTACAGAGATTCAGTTGTAGGGGATTAATGAAAAGACTGTTTAGTTAAGTTAGTAGATTCTTTATCTAGCTTATTCTTTGATTTATTTGATTTTAGGTGGTTTGGTTCATGGGGACCCTGGGTAAGAAGCATAATCCAAACTCTTGGTATTATCCTTCTGATAGTCATAATAGTAGTCTCCCTGGTATGCTGTATTCTCTCAAACATTTTGAATGCTTGCATGCAGTCATCTCTAGAATGTCAAATGCTCTCTCTTCAACTGGAGTGACAAGAGCTGAAAGAAATGTGTGAACATGAGGACACAGTAACCTATGAATGAACATGCTGAGACTGGAAACTCAGAATGATAGTAACCAAGAGTGGCACTAAGGCACCAAGATTTGGTCACACGCTCAACTAAGTGAGAATCTGACCAAAAGAAGGCAGTTGTTCAACCAAATGGCAAGAGGCCATTGTTTTGGACTGAACTCATGCACTGGGCCCCAATAGACCAGACAAAAACAAAATGGAGCTGCTGATGCTAAATGTGACATAATCAAACTAAGACGTTAAGGAAACAGAGAGATCCTAGAACAGACCAGGTTTTGTCTTTTTCATGTAAACAAGATATTCCAGCATAAGGAGGTACCCTCTACTTAGTCCTTGTTTCTACCTTGTAAAACCCACTGTTCTACTGTTTCCCAGTGTGCCTCAAGGTCAAATAAGTCCATTTATAAATGTGTTGATGACATCGGTGACTAAAGTTTTGGTCAATTTGTCAAAATTGAGAAGATGACCAAAAGGAGGGAATTGTCAAGTCAAGTTTAGCCTAAAGCTGCCTCCTTACATATTTTAAGTTCAGCCTATAGGTTTTTCTGTACATTGTCATGAATTATAACAAGTGATGGTATAAACAGACCACAGCCTACACTTGTGCCAGTCACTGAGCATTGGCCAATCAAATATAGCCAACTGTTTCAGCCATGTTCAAATAGACAAAAGTCAACCTCTAACCAATTGAGCTATTTCTATATCTCATTTAAAATCATGCCACTTTTCTTTTTTGTCCATAAATCTTCTTCCACCATTTGGCTGAGCTGGAGTCTCTGAGCCTACTGTGATGCAGGAGGCTGCTTGATTTGGAATCATTAATTGCTCAATTAATCTCCTTTAAATTTAATTCAGGCGTGTTTTCCTTTTATCAGCTGGTTGTTATGTAGACTTGATTGTGTATTTGCTTTATAGTATTGATCATCCACGTACTTGTGTTTTTGTGGTGGTCAATAATGGTCTTTCATTTGCATGAATGCATTCCCTTCAGGACCTCTTGTAAGGCAGGCCTGGTGGTAATGAATTCCCTTAGCATTTGCTTGTCTGAAAATAATTTTATTTCTCCTTTTCTTAGGAAGCTTAGTTTGGCTGGATATAAATTCTTGGTAGAAATTTTTTTTTCCTTAAGAATGTTGAATATAGGGACTCAGTATCTTCTGGCTTATAGGGTTTCTGCTGAAAAATCTGCAGTTAGCTGGAAGGGTTCCCTTTTTGGTGACCTGCCCCTTCTAACTAGCTGCCTTTAATATTTTTTTATTTGCACTGACCTTGGAGAATATGATGATTATGTGTCTGTGGGATGGTTGTCTTGTACAGTATTTCACAGGGGTTCTCTGAATTTCCTGAATTGTAGATTGACCTCTCTAGTGAGATTTCTTGGACAATATCCTCAAATATGTTTTCCAAGTTGCTTGCTCTGTTTCCCTCTCTTACAGGGATGCCGAAGAGTTGTTGAGTTGGTCTTTATGTAATCCCATATATCTTGGAGGTTTTATTCATTTTTTAAAATTCTTTTTTCTTTATTTTTGTCTGACTAAATTAATTCAAAAATCTTGTCTTTGAATTCTAGGATTCTTTCTTCAGCGTGGTCTATTCTATTGTTAATACTTCCAATCTTATTATGAAATTGTTGTAGTGAGTTCTCCAGCTCTATTGGCTCAGATTAGGTCTTTCTTAAAATGGCTATTTTGTCTTTCATCTCTTGGATTGTTTTCCTGGATTCCTTAGACTCCTTTGAATGGGTTTCAACTTTCCCCTGAATCTTAGTGCTCTTCATTGTCATTCAGTTTCTGAATTCTATGTCTGTCATTTCAGTCATTTTCTTCTGTTTAAATAACATTGCTGGAGAGCCAGTGTGGTTGCCTGAACATAAGAAGACACTCTACGTTTTAGAGTTACCAGCATTTTTGTGCTGGTTCTTTCTCATCTGTGTGGGTTGATGTTCCTTCTGTTGTGGTATAATTTGAGTACGGTCAGTTGACTTCGTTTCTGGATGTTTTCAGAGGGTCAAGCCATTGTGCAGGGCCTTTATTTGTGATCTAACTCCTGTCCTTGGCTTCACAGGGGTGGGGTATATCAGCAAAGTATATTTGGTTTTGAAATTTGGGACGTACTCTTATAGAGGGTACTAAAGTGTAGTGGGCTCTTGCTCAGTCAGGCAGCTCCTCCATTTCCTCGCATTTGCAGCTGTGCTTCCTCTCAGTGCTCTGATAGTGTGGGCTCCTGTCCCACTCAAGTGTTCATCACAGATTTTGATTTGGCATTCCTGGGCTGCATACCACAGCCCTGGGGTGAGCTGAGGCTTTTTATTTCCTCCCCAGCTTTGGGGCAGAGGGGAAGGATCCATGGCGGTGGCAATGACAGAAGGCCTTTCACTTGTCTTTTCGGGCTCAACCCCAGAGAAATGCAGAGCCACTGCCAATGGCAACAATCAACCCATGGTACAGTGGTTGCATTGTGGGCCCAAGTCAGGGGGCATTGCCTAGTGTTGAGCAAGCAGTGTGGGAGGCTCACAAGGAAGATAGGCTGGCCTCTTCTCCATAAGGCAGGTGTGGTGTGCTTTAGGTGTGAGTAAAGCACTCAGGCTTTGTTCTTTCCCCTGTCCAAGGGCAGCTAGGGCAGTACCAATGCAGTAGTAGCGGCAGAACTCTCAGTTGTCTCTGAGAGCTCTACCCTAGAGAAAGGCAGAGGTGCTGCCAATGGGAATGTTCAGCCAGGGATGGGGCTGCTGCATTGCAGCCAGAGTCAGGGCCCTGCCTGGTGAAGAACAGGGGATGAGCGCACACATGAAAGAGAGACTGGGCTCCTTATCCTATGGCATCCGTGGTGTCCAGACCCCAAGAGAGGGTTCTTGGATCTCACACATAAAAGAATCTGAGTTGAGTCCACAGAGTAAAGTGAAAGCAAGTTTATCAGAGAAGTAAAGAAACAAAAGAATGGCTACTCCATAGGCAGAGCAGCCCAGAGGGCTGCTGGTTGCCCATTTTTATGGCTATTTCTTGATTATATACTAAACATGGGGTGAATTATTTGTGCCTCCCCTTTTTAGACCATATGGGGTAACTTCCTGATGTTGCCAAGGCATTGTAAACAGTCATGGCACTGGTGGGGGTGTAGAAGTGAGGATGACCAGAGGCCACTCACATCATCATCTTGGTTTTGGTGGGTATTTTCTGTCTTCTTCACTGCAACCTGTTTTATCAGCAAGGTCTTTATGTCCTGTATCTTGTGCTGACCTCCTATCTCATCCTGTGACTTAGAATGCCTTAACTGTCTGGGAATGTAGCCCAATAGGTCTCAGCCTCATTTTACTCAGCTTCTATTCAAGATGAAGATGCTCTGATTCAAATGCCTCTGACATTTCCCTACTCCCTTTTACAAGAGAACCCTTAATCCTAACAGTGGCAGAGGGATGAAGATTCATCTTCTGTAACTTCTTCATGCTGAATAGGCGTGGTAATATTCCTGCCCAACTATTAGTGTCTCCTGTGTTCAGGTGGAGAGGAACTTAATTACAAAGCATCGATATGGTGAGGGCCATTCATAGCTGTGAGTTCTAACAAAAGGTAATATCTGGAAGATTAATAAGTATTTAATTTAAGAGAACATTTAGTAAACTTATCCTGCATTCCTACACAAAAGTACAACAGCAATATATTCCAAAACAGTAAAACAAAATTAGTAAAATTATCTCAAGTTAACTAAATTAGAAGGTTTCCATGAACTGGGCAACAGTTGAAACCAAGCTGATGTGGGGTTGCTAGCGGATTCTAGTACATACCCCAAGATTTTTACATTACCCATCCCTTGTTTCTTCTGAGCAGCAGTCAGAGATCACTGGTTGTTTCACAGGAATAAGCAGGGTTAGTCTAAATTGCAGAAACAAGCTTAAAAACCACTAGAATTGAATAACCGGTATACCATATTGTTCTTGAAACATGATTTTTCTTTCTCCAGCTTTCCGTTTTTACCAAAGACAAATCATGGTAATACCAATTTGCTTTGTTATACTTGGCCTAATTATCTGTATAAAATGCAGCAAGAGTAATTATTTTTCACATAGGCTTTTTAAATTGGCTTTGATGTAACTTTGTTCCATAGAAGGAATCTCAGATAAGACATTTTTTTTTTTTTAAAACAGAGCCCAGCCATGGGTTTGTACCCTAAAAATACCTATACAAATTGGATACATTCCTCTCCTCTTGAGGTCCCTGAGGTTCCTCAGTTGGTCAGAAGGTAACATTCTTTACTTTTCAGAGGTCAGGAACTCTGCACAGAGACTGTGTAGAAAAGGTATGAGGCCAGCTTGCTCAAGGGGCTTTCATTGGCTTTGCAAGTCAAGTTTGATGCCTTAAAGGAAAGCACACCATTCCAATCAAAGCCTTGGTAAAATAACCAGTTTCCCCAGTTGTGCCCTGTTGTAAAAGAAAACAGATTCTTATTTCACTTATGCAAATAACTACACTGCTGTAAGTTAAAAATACTCACAACTAGTTTCAAATTCTGGAGAAATCAGGTAGACCAAAACAAGACAATTGTTTGTGGATGACAAAAGGTCTTAGGACAGCCATAGTCAAAAACATAATTGACAAAAAAAAATTGCTTACCTCTGTGGCATACAATAATTTTATGTAACAATAACATACACTAAGTCATATCAGGATTACAGGAGTTTCCCATAATTTTGGAACACATACCAATAACGTATTTATAATACAAATATAGCCCAAAGAAAGCCAAACATTGCTTTATGTTTGATAATGTTTTCTGTATGATTTTTATACCAAATAAACCAAATTTCACCTTTACATTTGTGCATTATTGATGTCACACCCAATTCTTAAAAAAAGCCTTATAGACATTTCTACCCAATTTTAATATTTGACCATACGGTAAGATTCTCATAAACATTTTATAACCCTTTCCATTTTTTGTTAAAGAGCAGATTATAAGCAGGTTTTCTTTAAGAAAACCTGTTCTGCTTTTATTCCAATATTTAATTTACAGAAAACTGAATAATGCCCCTTTGACTTTAGCCAATATTTTAACACTCAAAATTTTTTAACAAGATTAATTTTTTACAAGCCTTCCTCAACTTGCCTAAACCTTCAGCTTTGTCTTATTTAACTTAAAGCGATCCTTGACCCTCTAAACTAGGCAAAAAATTTCACATTCCCATGACTTCTTACGATCTTTTACCAAAAAGACTTAACTTTATTTACACACCTTGCATGTAAAACTGTTTCGATTTCCCAAAGATTACTTACATCATATGAACCAAAGGGCTTTACACTTTCTACTTTTCTGCCAAAATATTTGATTTAAGCACTTAGTATTTTTAAACCAATTAAAGCTTTTTTTATGTCATACATACACCATATATAAATATACAGACAGATAGAAGATAAAGAACTCATTTCCTAAGCCAGGAATTGAACCCTAAACCCAAGCCACCATGTGATGGCAGAGACCAAAAGAATGTACTGCCATGTTGTTACAAGGTCAAGCTCCCAAGGACACACAAGACAAGAGGGAAATCTTATCAAGCTTGTTGGGCCATCTTGAACAGCAGGCTTACAGGGGTACTGGCCCACATCATATCCTAAGGTACCCCTCATTATGACAGAACAATACAGAAAGACACATGAAGCACACCAGATTCATTATAATTTAAGACTAGCCTCACAAACCCTTTTTCCCATTAATCAAAACTTTACAGAGGAAATAGTGATTTTTTTCCATTAATTTAATTGGTTTGCACAGAAAGATACACATACACACACACATACACACACACACACATACACACACACACAGAGGGATAGAGAGAAAGAGAGAGAGAGACTGGAAGTTCGACTGGTAAGAAATTCTTACCCTTTGGCCAGCATGCCAGGCTTCCGGGTTCCCTTTCCTTGAGTGACCCTCATGACCCAGATGGCTGCATCACAGGCCTCAGGGCCAAGCTGCAACACAAAGGAAAATTATCTTTTTCCATTCTGGCCAGAGCAAAATACACGTGACAAAACATAGAAATTAGCCACCCTGCTTAGCACCCAATATCCAACTGGCAAAGCTCAAACATGTCCCGGTTAGGCCCTGTCATCATTAATCCACCCTCTGACCAGGGATTTCAACTTGTGATCTCTGGGCAAGATGGTCTTCTTGAGTACTAGAAAAGATAGGAAAGGGAAAGGAGAGAGACGAAAACATTGCCTGTGGCAGGGTGGGGAAGGCAAAGAGCTCAGGGAGGCCAGAGAAAGATCTGCCCATTGTTCCAAAGTTTCCCCTTTTGGGAAGGAAATAATTCACCATGTCCCATGGTCCTGTACAGGGTTAGCTTTATATTGGGGGTTTCCTTAGTATCATCTCTTTGTCATTACCAGAAAGATATCAGAAAGGCATCCCAATGCAGACCCCAAGAGAGGGTTCCTGGATCTCTCATAACAAAGAATTTGAGTCCATAGAGTAAAGTAAAAGCAAGTTTATTAGAGAAGTAAAGACACAAAAGAAAGGCTACTCCATAGGCAGAGCAGCCCTGAGGGCTGCTGGTTGCCCATTTTTATGGTTATTTCTTGATTATATACTAAACAAGGGGTAGATTATTCATGCCTCTACCTTTTAGACCATATAGGGTAACTTCTGGACATTGCCATGACATTTGTAAATTGCCATGGCGCTTGTGGGAATGTAGAAGTGAAGATGACCAGGGTTCACTCTCATGGCCATTTTGGGTTTGATGGGTATTATCTGGCTTCTCTACTGCAGCCTCTTTTATCAGCAAAGTCTTTATGTCCTGTATCTTGTGCTGACCTCCTATATCATCCTGCGACTTAGAATGCCTTAACTGTCTGAGAATGCAACCCAGTAGGTTTCAGCCTCATTTTACCTAGGCCCCATTCAAGAGGAAGTTGCTCTGGTTCAAACGTCTCTGACAATACTGCTGTAGCTACAATGGCACAAGGGCTGTGGGTTGACTCTGGGATTTCCTCCACAGAGAAATGCATAGTCATTACCATGTAAAGCATTCAGACAGGGGTAGAGTGGAGAGTGGCTGTGCTGTGGGCCCAGGTTGACAGGCCCTGCCCAATGAGGAGTAGCAGGTACAGGGATCTGTGTCAAAAGCAGTAAGGCTAATTTTCCCTAAGGCAGATGTGCTGTGTTGAAGGCCTGCAATAGTCCTTAAACTCTTTGCCCTCTCCAAAGCTGGAGGGCAGTAGAGCTGGGGACTGTAGAACAGCAAAACATTGTGGGCCTTTCTTTGACTTCTGAGCACTCTGTGCCAGGGAAAGAAATGCAGAGCTTCTACTGGCCCACGAGCTTAGGTAGGGGTGGGGTGGCTGCACTGGGGTCCCAAGACAGTGAGCTTCGTTTGGCGACATGTAGTGGAGGTGAGGCCTGCAGTCCATATGCTTCTCAGCACCATGGATGCAGTCCCTAATTTGGGGTCATATGAGAGAGCCTGGCCTCCCTCGTTGGCAGAGCTGTGGCCGCTGACCCTGGTGTACTCAATGGTCCAAGACTTTTGGCACTCCGCATGTGCCTAAGCAGTGCCTCTATCCAGACTATGCAGCTTTCCATGTCAGTCTGGAGGTCTAGGGGAGGGGGCAGAGAATATTCCGTGCTTGGAGTTGCAAAGGTCTGTGGCAGAAGTCCAGGTCTCCAAGGACTCCGACTCACTGCAATTAAATTTTATAATTGTGACAATAATAAAATATATTGCAACTATTTTTAAGGAATAAGGTTATATTTATTGTGTCATTTGATTTTCTAAAACTGTATTATATAATAATGCAATTGGGGATAGTAAGACTTTTACTTAAGGATAAATTAGATGTTTACAAAATTAGGGAAAATATTCTGATTGTCTATTTCCATAACAAAGGGAAGTTAAATACTCTTGAATTATCAATGAGTAATTAAAATAAATTATTTTTGAAAGGAACCATAGTATGCATTTATCATAAGTCTAGTTTGTATGCTGTTCTCTCTATTTTTTTTTTTATTTGAGACAGAGTTTCGCTCTGTGGTCCAGGCTGGAGTGCAGTGACATGATTTTGGCTCACTGCAAGCTCTGCCTTCCGGGTTCCCGCCATTCTCCTGTCTCAGCCTCCTGAGTAGCTGGGACTACAGGCACCCACCACCACGCCCAGCTAATTTTTTGTATTTTTAGTAGAGATGGGGTTTCGCCGTCTTAGCCAGGGTGGTCTCCGTCTCCTGACCTTGTGATCCACCCTCCTCGGCCTCCCAAAGTGCTGGGATTACAGGCGCGAAGCACAGACCCCAGCATATGATATTCTCTTAGTTATTGACATCTTTAAGCAGCACTATAGTTTTTTACATTTATTTGCAGACTGATCATCAACCAATAGTATCTAATGACTAAACAGTTACAAACATCATATTACTATTAGTATAATAAAATGATAACAAATTTTCCATAAACATTAAAATTTGGGGCCATTTAAAAAATTTACATAGGTAAGTCTAAAACAATAGGTAAAATTGTAAACAAATTTGCATAGGTAAATAAAAATAGTACTGTGCTTTTTAAAACTTTTTTCTAAACTCGGTTTTAAACTCTTACATACTGCCCTTCTGAGAAATATAAATGTGTCTGGTTGTCAAGAATGTGCTAACTTAGTGACTATGCTAAATACTGTTTTCAATCCTTTTTGTGTTTTAAAGGATATAAGTTTGCTTTGCTAAGTGTATCTTAACAAAACTTGTTAAGAACAAAGCATTCACCACTATGATGACTGGTATCATGAAAACCACAAATACTTAAATGCTGAAAGATAAGAGATGTCTGAAAAAATAACTTTGGATGGGTTTTGAAAGCAGGCATACAGGGTCAAAACGAGCCATGGGGCTCATGTAGGGTATGGGGGCTTGAGGTTGCGAATTGTGAAAAGGTGAGGTGCCAGTTCTACAGATGGACAGAAGGTCTGGATGGAATTGTACAGACTGCTGTGGCATCTTTCAGGCTGCTCTACTTTCAATGCCAGAGGGTGTGAGTAAACCTCTATTAATGTAGAACCCCTGGATAGCGCAGTTTTTCCCATTTTTGCAGGGAACTCTTCAGTTATTGGGTGAATTCCATAATTCTCCTTTTTAACAATTATTCCTTTGCTTTACCCTGTTCCTCATTTCTAAAAGTTTGCTCTTTTTTTCTTTTCTTTTTCAAATTTCCACTTTTATTTTAGATACAGGGGGCACACATGCAGATTTATTACATGGAAATATTGCATGATGCTGTGGTTTGGGGTGTGTATCCCATCACCAAAAGGTGAGCACAGTACCTGATAGGTAGTTTTTCAACATATTCCCCCTCCCTTCCTCCACCCTCAAGTAGTCTGCCGTGTTTATTGTTTCCATATTTATGGCCATGTATGCTCAATGTTTAGTTTTCACTTATAAGTGAGAACATATGGTATTTGGTTTTCTGTTTCTATGTTAATTCACTTAGGATTATGGCCTCCAGATCCATCCACATTGTTACAAAGGACATATTTTTATCCTTTTTTGTGGCTGTGTAGTATTCCACAGTGTATATGTATCACATTTTCTTTATCTATCTACCATTGATGGGCACCTGGGTTGATCCTGTGTCATTGTTATTGTGAATAGTGCAGTGATGAACATACAAGTGCATGTGTCTTTTTGGTAGAGTGATTTATTTTCATTTCGGTATATGCCCAAAAATGAGATCCCTGGGTCCAATAGTAGCTCTGTTTTAATTTCTTTAAGAAATCTCCAAAATGCTTTCCACTGTGACTGGACTAATTTACATTCCCACCAGCAGTTTATATGCAGCTTCACCAGTGTCTGTTGTCTATTGACTATTTAATGGTTCCTCTTTGTGGTTTTGATTTACGTTTCTCTGGTCATTAGTGATGTTGAGCATTTTTTCTTTTTTTATTTTATTTTATTTTATTTTTTTTTTGAGATGGAGTCTTGCTCTGTCGCCCAGGCTGGAGTGCAGTGGCCGGATCTCAGCTCACTGCAAGCTCCGCCTCCCAGGTTTACGCCATTCTCCTGCCTCAGCCTCCTGAGTAGCTGGGACTACAGGCACCCACCACCTCACCCAGCTAGTTTTTTGTATTTTTTTAGTAGAGACGGGGTTTCACCATGTTAGCCAGGATGGTCTCGATCTCCTGACCTCGTGATCCGCCCACCTCGGCCTCCCAAAGTGCTGGGATTACAGGCTTGAGCCACTGCGCCCGGCCGCATTTTTTCATATGTTTGTTGGCCACATGTAGGTCTCCTTTTGAGAAGTGTTTGTTCATGTTCTTTGCCCATTTTTTAATGGGGTTATGTGTTTTGTGTTTGTTGATTTAAGTTTCCTATAGATTCTGGATGTTAGACTTTGTTGGATATGTAGTTTGAGAATATCTTTTCCCATTCTGTAGCTTGTCTGTCTGCTCTGTTGATAGTTTCTTTTGTTGTACAGAAGCTCTTTAGTTTAATTAGGTTCCACGTGTCTGTTTTTTTTAATTTATTTATTTATTTTATTTTATTATTATTATTATTTTTTAATAGCTTTTGTGGACTTTGTTGATAATTATTTGCCAAGGCTGGTGTCAAGAAGAGTATTTCCTAGGTTGTTTTCCAGGATTTTTATAATTTGAGGCCTACCCTTTAAATCTTGGATACATCTTGAGATAATTTTTGTATGTGGTGAAAAGTAGGGGTCCTAGCTAGTTATCTCAGCAGCATTTCTTGCATAGAAAGTTCTTTTCCCATTGCCTTTGTCAGCCTTGTCAAAAATCAGATGTTTGTTGCTGTGGAGCTTTATTTCTGAGTTTTCTATACTTTTCTTTGGGTCTAGGTGTCTGTTTTTATGCCTATTCTCACATTCTTTTTCAACAGTACTAGAAATCTTAGCCAAAGCAATCAGGGAAGATAAATAAATAAAAGGTATCCAAATAGGAAAAAAAGAAATCAAACTATCACTCTTTGCTGACGATGTGAGTCTATACTCAGAAAGTCCTATAGACTCTGCCAGAGACTCCTAAAACTGTTAAACAGCTTTAACAAAGTTTCAAGATACAAAATCAATATACAAACACCAATAAAGTTTCTATACAGCATCAATGTTTAGGCTGAGAGTGAAATCAAGAGCAAAATCCCACTTAAAAGAACCACAAAGAAAATGAAATACCTAGGAAATTCACCTAACCAAGGAAGTGAAAGATCTCTACAAGGAGAATTACAAATTACTGCTAAAAGAAATCAGGGACAACACAAACAAATGGAAAACATTTGGTGGAGCCAAGATGTTCAAATAGAGGAAGCTCCATTCTGCAGCTCTCACTAAGAAGCAAAAAACTGTGAGTGCACTCTACATCTTCAACTGAGGTACTAAAGCTCTCTTATTAAGACTGACTAGGTGGTTGGTGTGGCTCACTGAGAGTGAGCAAAAACAGGGTGTAGTAAGATGCCACCCAGGAACTGCAGGTGACAAAGGGAACTCTATCCCCAAGCCAAGGGAGATGGTGAGGAATTGTGCTTCCTCTCCCTGAAAACCAGATTTTTCTCAGGGATCCTTGCAACCTGTGGATTAGGAGGTCACCTCCTGAGCCATGCTACCAGAGGCTTGGTTCCCAAGCACAAAGCTGTGGAGAATCATGGTGGCTGCTCAGGTGGACTGCTAATATGGGTGGCCACTTTGAGCAGGCACTGAGACACAAGAGTATTTGCATACTCTGGCTCTGGGAATTCCAATGAGGCAGGATACCCACCCACTTTTGTGGGAAGGAGGCTGAAGACAGGGAGACAAGCAGCCTCACTCTCAAGGAACTCCACAAGCTAAAATCCACTAGTTTGGTATCACCACAGCCAGCATAGCTGACTAGAAACTGCTTAGTTCCCTGGGGGGAGGGGTGGCTGCCTTCACCATGGCTCCAGTGGCTGCTTTCCCTTGCAGCCACTGGTGCCAGTGAGATGGGGTGGGACCCTGATCCACTCCTCACTGGCTGGGGTCTCCCTGTGGGAATCTCAGCATCCCCAGTCAGGGGTTTATGGATAGAACACTGATAAACCTGAGAGGACCCCCCAGCAGGAGGGCTGGCTGCAGTATCCTGGATCAGTGATCTTAGTCTTTTCTGCCTGCTAGGTCTGGAGAGTCAGGACAGCCCAGAAGAGGGGGATTTCCCTTAGTGCAGCATACCCACCCTGCCAAGCGGCAGGTAGACTGCTTATTTAAGTGGATTTCTGATCCCACTCCTCCTGAATGAGTGAGACCTCCCAACATGAGTCTCCAGACACCTCATACAAGAATGTTCCAGCTGGCATCAGGCCCTCTGGGAAAGAGCTCCCAGAGGAAGGAGCAGGCTGCCCTTTTTGCTGGTCTGCAGCCTCCACTGGTGATATCTCCAGGGATGGCAGAGACCCAGGTGAATAGGGGCTGGAGTGGACCCCAAGCAAACCACAGCAGTGCTATAGAAGAGGGTCCTGACTACTAGAAGAAAACAGCAGAAAGCAACAATATCAATGAAAAGACACCACAAAACCCATCCAAAAGTCAGCAGCCTCAAAATCAAAGGTAGACAAACCCATGAAGATGACAAAGAATAAACACAAAAATTCTGAAAACTCAAAAAGTCAGAGTGACCTCTTCTCCTCCAAAAGATTCCAACAAGTCTTCAGCTGAACTTAGAATGGGGCTGAGGCTGAGATGTAAGATTGACAAAAGCAAGCTTCAGAAGATGGGTGACAACAAACTTTGCCAAGCTAAAAGATGATGGTCTAACTCACTACAAAGAAGTTAAGAACCATGATAAAATGTTACAGGAGCTGTTAACCAGAATAACCAGTTTAAAGAGCAATATGAATGATCAGATGGAGCTGAAAAACACAACGCGAGAACTTCAAAATGCAAACACAAGTACCAATAGCCAAAAAGACCAAGCAGAAGAAAAGATATCAGAGCTCGAAGACTATCTTGCTGAAATAAGTCAAACAAGATTAGAGAAAAAATAATGAAAAGGAATCAACAAAACCTCTGAGAAGTATGGGATTATATTAAAAGACTGAACCTAAGACTGATAGGGGTACCTGGAAGAGACAGGGAGAACAGAACCAAGTTGGAAAACTTGCTTTGGGATATCATCCAGGAGAACTTCCACAACCTAGAAAAACAGGCCAATATTCAAATTTAGGAAATCCAGAGAACTCTGGTAAAATACTCCATGAGAAGAAAAATCCCAAGACACGTAATCATAAGATACTCCAAGGTTGAAATGAAGGAAATAATGTTAAGGGCAGCTAGAGACAAGGACCAGGTCACCTATAAAGGGAAGCCCATCAGACTTATAACAGAAGCCACAGAAACCCTACAGGCCAGAAGAGATTAGGAGCCAATTTTCAACATTCTTAAAGAAAAGACTTTCCAAGCTGGAATTTCATATCTGGCCGAACTAAGCTTCATAGATGAAGGATAAATCATTTTTTTTCAGACAAGCAAATGCTGAGGGAATTCATCACCACCGGGCCTGCCTTGTAAGAGCTCATGAAGGAAATACTAAATGTGGAAAGGAAAAAACTGTTACCAGCCACTCCAAAAAAAAAAAAAAAAAAAAAAAAAAAAAAATCACACTGAAATACACAGACCAGTGACACTGTGAAGCAAAAACATAAACATGTCTGCAAAATAACCAACTAGCATCATGATGTCAGAATCAAATTCACACATAGCAATATTAACATTCAATATAAATGGGCTAAATGCCCCAGTTACACTTGCCCCAATATTACAATTACACAGTAATTGTAATTGCCCCAATTACAACTACAGTAACCCAGTAGCAAGATGGATAAAGAGTCAAAACCCATGGGTGTGCCATTCAAGATACTTGTCTCACATGCAAAGACACATATAGACTGAAAACAAGAGGATGGAGGAAAATATATCAAGAAAATGGAAAACAGACAAAAACAAGGTTTGCCATCTTAGTTTCTGACAAAATAGACTTTTAACCAACAAAGATCAAAAAAGACATATTGGTAAAGGGTCAATTCAACAAGAAGAGCTAACTATCCTAAATATATATGCACTCAATACAGGAGCAGTTAGATTCATAAAACAAGTTCTTAGAAACCTACAAAAAGACTTAGACTTCCATACAATAATAGTGGAAGAGTTTAGCATTTCACTGTCAATATTAGACAGATCATCAAGACAGAAAATTAACAAAGATATTCAAGAATTGAAATCAGCTCTGGATCAAGTGGATCTGATAGATACCTGCAGATATTTCCACCCCAAAACAACAGAATATACATTCCTCCTGGTGCCACATGGCACTTACTCTAAAACTGATCACATAATTGGAAGTAAATCACTCCTCAGCAAATGCAAAGGAATTGAAATCATAACAATAAGTATCTCAGACAATAGTGCAGTCAGATTAGAACTCAAGAGTAGGAAACTCACTCAAAACCACACAACTACATGGAAGTTGAACAACCTGTTCCTGAACAACTCCTGAGTAAATAATAAAATTGAGGCAGAAATCAAGAAGTTCTTTGAAACCAATGAAAATAAAAATAGACAACATACCAGCATCTCTGGGATGCAGCTAAAGCAGTGTTAAGAGGGAAATTTACAGCCCTAAATTCCCACATCAAAAAGCTACAAAGATCTCAATTGACACCCTAGCATCACAACTAAAAGAACTAGACAACCAAGAGCAAATAA
This sequence comes from Rhinopithecus bieti, assembly GCF_001698545.2. Lineage (NCBI taxonomy): Eukaryota > Metazoa > Chordata > Mammalia > Primates > Cercopithecidae > Rhinopithecus > Rhinopithecus bieti. The sequence goes on along the minus strand of NW_016804113.1, from coordinate 569,198 downwards.
ATCCCAAAGCTAGCAGAAGACAAGAAATAACCAAGATCGGAGGGGAACTGAAGAAGATAGAAACATGAAAGACTCTTTAAAAAAATCAATGAATCCAGGAGCTGGTATTTGAAAAACATTAATAAAATAGATTGACTTCTAACTGGACTAATAAGAAAGAAAAGAGAGAAGAATCCAATAGACACAATAAAAAATGATAAAAGGAATATTACCACTGACCCCGCAGAAATACAAATAACCATTAGAAAATACTATAAACAACTCTATGCAAATAAAGTAGAAGACACAGAAGAAATGGATAAATTCCTGAACACAAAGACCCTCCCAAAACTAAACCAGGAAGAACTTGAATTCCTGAATAGACCAATAATGAATTCTGAAATTGAGGCAGTGATAAACAGCCTACCAACCAAACAAAGCCCAGGACCAGATGGATTTACAGCTGAATTCTACCAGAAATACAAAGAGGGGCTGGTAACACTTCTTCTGAAACTATTCAAATCAATTGAAAAGGAAGGACTCCTCCCTAACTCACTCTATGATGCCAGCATCATCCTGATACCCAAACCAGGCAGAGATACAACAAAAAAAGAAATCTTCAGGCCAATATCCCTGATGAACATCAATGCAAAAATTGTTAATTAAATATTGGCAAACTGAAACCGGTAGCACATCAAAATGCTTATCCACTATGATCAAGTTGGCTTAATTCCCAGGATTCAAGGTGGTTCACCATATGCAAATCAATAAATGTAATTCATCTCATAAACAGAACCAATGACAAAAACTACATGATTATCTCAACAGACGCAGGAAAGGCCTTCAAGAAAATTCAACATCTCTTTATGTTAAAAACTCTCAGTAGACTAGGTATTGAAGGAACCTACCTCAAAATAATAAGAGCCTTTTTTGACAAACCTATAGCCAATATCATACTGAATGGGCAAAAGCTAGAAGCATTCCCCTTAAAATCTGGCATAATACAAGGATACTCTCTCTTGCCACTCCTATTCAACATAGTATTGGAAGTTCTGGCCAGGGCAATCTGGCAAGAGAAAGAAATAAAGCGTATTCACATAGGAAGGGAAGAAATAAAATTGTATTTTTTTGTAGATGACATAGTCCTATATCTGGAAAACTCCATTGTCTCAGCCCAAAAGCTCCTTAAGTGGATAAGCAACTCCAACAAAGTCTCAGAATACTAAATCAACATGCAGAAGTCACAACCATTCCTACACCCCAAAACAGAGAAGCAGAGAACCAAATAGTGAATGGACTCCCATTGACAATTACTACAAAGAGAATAAAATCCTAGAATACAGTTAACAAGGAAAGTTAAGGACCTCTTCAAGGAAAACTACAAACCACTGCTCAAGGAAACCAGAGAGGACACAAACAAATGGAAAATATTCCATGCTCATGGATAGGAAGAATCAATATCATAAAAATGGCCACATTGCCCACAGTAATTTATAGACTCAATGCTATTCCCATTAAATTACCATTGATATTCTTCAAGGAATTAGAAAAAAAACTATTTTAAAATTCATATGGAACCAAAAAACAGCTCATACAGCCAAGACAACCCTAAGCGAAAAGAACATAGCTGGAGGCATCATGCTATGGGACTTCAAACTATGCTATAAGGCTGCAATAACCAAAACAGTATGATACTGGTAGAAAAACATATATAGACCAATAGAACAGAATAGAGAACTCAGAAATAAGATCACTAATCTACAACCATCTGATCTTTAACAAACCACACAAAAACAAGCAATGGGGAAAGAATTCCCTATTTAATAAATGGTGCTGGGAGAACTGGCTATCCATATGGCAGAAAAGTGAAACTGGAACCCTTCCTCACAACTAATACAAAAATTAACTGAAGATGAATTAAAGACTTGAATGTAAAACCCCAAAGTATAAAAACCCCAGAAGAAAATCTAGGTAATACCATTCAGGACATTGGCATGGGCAAATATTTCATGATGAAATCACCAAAAACAATTGCAACAAAAGCAAAAATTGACAAATGGGATCTAATTAAACTGAAGAGCTTCTGCACAGCAAAAGAAACTATCATCAGAGTCAACAGGGTATCTACAGAATGGGAGAAAATTTTTGCAATCTATGAATCTGACAAAGGGCTACTTTCCAGAAATCTACAAGGAACTCAAACAAGTTTACTAGTAAAAAACAAACAACCCCATTAAAAAGTGGGCAAGGGACATGAACAGACACTTCTCAAAAGAACACATTCATGCAGCCAACAAACACATTTTAAAAAGCTCAACATCACTGATCATTAGAGAAACGCATTTGAAAACCACAATGAGATACCATCTCATGCCAGTCAGAACAACCATTATTAAAAAGTTAAGAAACAACAGCTCCTGAAGAGGTTGTGGAGAAATAGGAACACTTTTAGACTGTTGGTGGGAATTTAAATTAGTTCAATCATCATGGAAAGCAGTTCCTCATAAATCTAGAAAAAGAAATACCATTTGACCCAGCAATCCCATTTCTGCTTATATACCCAAAGTAATATAAATCATTCTATGACAAAGATATGTGCATGCATATATTCATTGCAGCACTATTCACAGTAACAAAGAGATGGAATCAACCCAAATGCCCATCAACAATAGACTGGATAAAGAAAATGTAGTATATATACAGCATGGGATACTATGCATTCATAAAAAGGAATGAGTTCATGTCCTTTGCAGGGTTGTGGATGAAGCTGGGAGCCATTATCCTCAGGAAACTAATGCAGGAACAGAAAACCAAACACCACATGTTCTCACTTATGAGTGGGAGCTGAACAATGAGAACACATGGACACAGGGTGGGGAACAACACACACTGGGGCCTTTGGGGGTTTGGGGGAGGGAGAGCATTGAGAAATATAGCTAATTCATGCTGGGCTTAATACCTAGGTGATCAGTTGATAGATGCAGCAAACCACCATGGCACACATTTACCTATGCAACAAACCTGCACCTATTGTACATGTACCCCAGAACTAAAATAAAATAAAAAAGAAAACATTCCATGCTATTGAACTAAAAAGTAGCTATCATAGAAATAGCCATACTCCCCAAAGCAATTTACAGATTCAATGTTATTCCTGTCAAACTATGTCATTCTTCACAGAATTAGAAAAAACTTTTCTAAAATGTATATGGAACCAAAAAGAGCCTGAACAGCCAAAGCAATCCTAAAAATGAACAAAGCCAGAGGCATAACACTACTCAACTTCAAACTATACTATAAAGCCACAGTAACCAACCAAAACAGTTTACTCTCTTTTCTTATCCTATTTTTCTCTACTATTACATTAGTAAATACAAACTACTTACTCAAAAAGGTTCTCATAAAGGATGTAGAAAGTCATCTAGTCAAATGATAAATGTCTTTGAGAGGAAATGTGTGAACCTATTCTATGTAATCTCTATGAATGATCATGAACAGGACACAGCAAATGTTTCTTACGTATTTCCCCTGCTTTATATTCACAAAGATATTGCAAGAATTCAAGTGCAGAGTATACTCTACATTCACTATTTCAATGGATTTCTTATTGGTCTCTTTGCATTATTTTCTCTTACCCTAAATTTAGCCCATATGCTGATGACATCATACATTTTCTAAAGGAGTGACATTCAGCTTTTCAACAAAGAAGTCAAACTGTTCGACTGACATTCAATAATCTACATGAGTTGCCACCACACTGCTGTTCATGGCTTACTTTTTACTATTATACTTAGTATACAGTATACTCCAGAGGAAGATGAGTTTGGTTAGGCTGAAAATATGCTTAATTTTCCAGTCATTGTCCGGTACTTAAGCATTTCTCTCCACTGGAAATGATTCTTTCTTCAACTTCATGATCTCTCCTTTCTAAAAGCTTTTAAAATAATCACACCTAGCTCGAATGATTAATTCTCCTGTAATCATTCCCTAATAGCTTATAATCACTATTCTTTTCCTTCACTTGGGAGTTTCCTCAGGATATTTTGTTCTTTTTATTGAAATATTTTATTCTTTTTTTTTTTTTTGAGGCGGAGTCTTGCTCTGTCGCCCAGGCTGGAGTGCAGTGGCCGGATCTCAGCTCACTGCAAGCTCCGCCTCCCGGGTTCCCGCCATTCTCCTGCCTCAGCCTCCCAAGTAGCTGGGACTGCAGGCGCCCGCCACCTCGCCCGGCTAGTTTTTTGTATTTTAGTAGAGACGGGGTTTCACTGTGTTCGCCAGGATGGTCTCGATCTCCTGGCCTTGTGATCCGCCTGTCTCGGCCTCCCAAAGTGCTGGGATTACAGGCTTGAGCCACCGCGCCTGGCCCGAAATATTTTATTCTTAAAGCTAATCATCTCTACTGGATATTAAGCTTCCTGGAGTAGATCCTGAATCTTACTTTTTCTCCAAATCACAGTAACTAGCAAAGTGTCTGGAATATAGTAGGCCTTTGATACACATTTATTTTCATTAAACATTATAATAATATATATTTATGTGTGTGAAATAGTAAATCAAAAATAAATAATACTTATATTTTGAGTGTTATTTCATAAGAGCATGTATCATTTCATATTTAAAATGTAAATTTGTTTCCTCCTGAGATAAACATGAAAATTACCATTGTTAGGAAATACAAAAATAGTGTAAGATATATGAAATAAAAGAATTCTATTTTAAAATGAATAACATGATGAATATGTACTATAAACATAAGCTATTACTTGATGATTATATCTTATTTAAACTTAATCCAGTTAAAATTAAGTGCTACTCCTTATTTCAAAACAGTAAAGGATTAGAATTAGGTTTTGTAATTACAGTTAAAATTATGTTATTATGTTTAATATTTTGAAATGGCAAGAAGTGTTTTGCATTTGGAGATTTTTTTCTATTACCTCTATGATGCTTGCTGTAACCCCATGCTTATCATTTTTTCTCCGTATTAGCATTATTTATGATTATATAATTTTTATTTGTTCATATTTAAGCTCTATCATCAAAACATGTTCACTTAAGTTCTTCATTTTGCTTCTTTTTTTGGTGTATATGTACATCATTTTGCTTCTATTTTGTGAATGCATATGTATATCATTTACCTCAATTGATTTTTAGGAGGCAAGATAAATTAGTAGTTGGTGAGAAAATTTATATCAGCACAAACATGCACAACTATGAGGGCAAGAACAAGATAAATTTTATGGAAATAAACTTCCATAAAAGAGAGTGGAAGAGAGAAACAGAGTGATATTAAAGACAGGTCAGAGTAAAAGTATACGGTTACTGGCTCAAGAGAAGATATGAATGTAACAATATAGACTGCTAAGAGCAAATAATGCAAAGGCTGATTGACAGGTTAAATTCCAGTTCTGGTACTTACTACAGGTAGGATCTTTGGAAAGTTACTTAGTACCTCTATGCTACTCAGCAGGGTTGTGTTATTAAATTAGTTGATTTACATTAAGCACTTTGAACTTACCAGTTGTATGTAAATGATACATGTTGTTATGTCATAAAAACTTCAAATATCCAGAGATAATGGAATAATAATGATAATAATATGGTATAATAATAATATCTAACCCTTTTTGTAGAACTAACTCTGCTATGCACTGGACACATATTATCTCCTTTAATTTCTTCAATTACTCTCTGGGTGACAACAGGAAAATAATGGCATATTGGAAACAAATGATATAAGGAGAGTTGAATCTACCTCAAGAAGGGCACTGATATCATGGGGCTAGCATAGTGGAAGTCTTTCACCATCCCTAGACCTGAAGGGGCAAATGAAAGGAGGAATTAATGGAACCTATAGTTGTATGAATTGCTGCCAATCAGAAGCTATGGCCCTTGGTTGGTGAATGCAGCTAATGTACAGTAACCTGGCAAGAAGAAAGGAGAATAAATACACTTACTTCACACTCCACCTTCTTCATCTTTGGTCCAGTTGGAAGCTATCAGGCAAGATAACTCGATGATTCTGTTCGTATGAATACACCTCCCTGAGTGCAGAGCAGACTGGAACTAGGTTCAGAGGGGAATCTGGTGGGCAAATATAAGATACACAGCACAAACCCTTGTGAAATAGGAACTACTGCTCTACTCAGGTACAGACGAAGAAACTGAGGATCAGGAAGTTTAAGTGATTTGATCAGTGCCACAGTTACTAAACAAGTGGTAGACTCAAGGTTTGAACCCAGACAGTCTGGCTCTGAGACAATGGTCTTAAACACTGTAGCATGCCGCAAAGTGTATGTTTACTGGAGGTTACACTCAGCAAGAGCAGAAATCAAATGAAGCCACACTAATGTTTTCTGAGAAGAGTAATTTTAAAAGATAGAGAAAGCCATGAGAAAGGTATTGCTGCTATAATTTATTTAAACTGATCAGGAGTAATTGAGGAAGTAGAAGTTTTAGGAAATGGGAGTTTTCAAGTTCATAAAAATCTTTAAATGTAACATAGAGCAGAGTGGTTGTAACCTTGAAGTGGTAAATAATTTTGACTAGGGATAGAAGGCTTTATATAAATCATAAATTTACATAAAAATTGTCAGAAGGAGTGATAATGGGAATAGTATTTATAGAGATAGACATAAATATTATATGTGCAAACTGTTGAAAAAGGGTTCTCATTTTGAATGATATAAGGTACTTTATATTTGAGTGAAAATGTAAAAGTGCTAAACAGGAAAACAAGGCATGTTCATACTTTGGACTTGGTACAGGAAGAAAAACTTGGGAGAGAAAGTTGTATAGCTTGAATAAATCTATTATATTATTTGAGATTAAGTTCCCATTTTCTTCTAACTTCTCTGTTAGGAACTCACAGTATGAAACGAATCATGATAACAGGGGAATGAATCCCAAGACAGTTAAGGAGATTGCTCAACAGAATTGAGCCATATTAAATGAGTTTTAAGTCCCCAGCTCCAGATAAATTAACATTGTAAGGACATTTCTACAGTCTTAAACTTTTTCCAACTCCATGAAGGACATTTTAACACAATAAAGGTGTCTAATTTTAATATTTAAAATAAAATAGTTCATTTTCCATCCCCAAATGTGCTCCTATTTATCTTTTTTTTAAACCTAGTCTCTTAGTTCACATGATTCTCCCAGTCATGTGTTCCTCAATCCTTGTATCAGCTGTCTTTCCCGTTTGATGGATCTCTATGGTCAATCAAGGGTCAGATGGTGCTAGCAAGCCTTCCACCATTTCTTAAATCTCCCAGATCCTGTGCAGTTTCACTCTTAGTTAAATTAATGCAATAACTTCTTATTTAGCATGTATATGTACTAGGAAATATGATTAATAATATACTGCTTACGCTATGAAATATTTCATACTTTAATCTGTTTGGGTCCCAAACTATTGTAGTCATATTTTTTCTTTACCTCTTTTACCCATTCTAGAAGCAGTCTGACTTATCCTGGAGATAAGAATGCTAGAAGAATGTCACCTAATTTTTATAAAAATTGTCAGAAGGAGGGATAATGGGAATAATAGTTACAGAGGTAGGCATAAACATTATGTGTACAAACTGTTGAAAAAGGGTGCTCATTTTGAATGATATATGGTACTTTATATTTGAGTGAAATATAGTCCAAAAAAAAGATCTGATCATGTCATATCCTAATCGTCTTTGCAGGTATCTCTCTTAAATCACCAAAGTTCCATTATGGCTGAATAAATAGCATGAAACTTGTTCTAAATGTTTCTTATTTTCTCAATGGGAAGTTCTTGGGGGAGGTGGTGAATAGATAAAAAGAAGAGTACCTTCTCTTGTAGGAAAATCTCTGAACTCTGAATATCCTATGCTGATAGGTGATGAGAGAAGAGAAGCTCTAAGACACTCTTTATAAGGCTAACGTCTGGTTTATGAATTTGGACAAACATATATATTTTTCTAATTATTTTAAGGTTTACGATTCTAAAAGTTTTACAGAAGAAAGTGGGACTATAACCTTCAAACATTAATTATGCAACTATTTAATAGGATTTTTTATGCTCACTTGTCTTTTAAGAATACATAAAACAGAGAGAAAATATAGCAAATTGCTGTGTTATA
>NW_016804113.1:531631-560891 GCF_001698545.2 Rhinopithecus bieti | reverse complement strand
TAACCTTCAAACATTAATTATGCAACTATTTAATAGGATTTTTTATGCTCACTTGTCTTTTAAGAATACATAAAACAGAGAGAAAATAAAATAGCAAATTGCTGTGTTATAGGCTAAACTATAAAAAGAACAAATGCTTAAGTAGTTTCTTTCCTAGCACTTCTAAAACTGCTCTTAAATTCTGTAATAAAGTTACAATTTTATAAATTGAACTACTCTAATGATATTAATGACATTAGATCCAGCCGCTTCCATCATTTATATTTAAACTTTCCTAATTTAAAGAAAAAAGAGGGAAGAGAAGATATACAGCGATGGACATCAGGGTGTTGATTTAAAGGAATATTATTGTCTTTCAAAAATAAGTATTTCTCTCCCAAGCAGTGCCCAGATAAGGCAATTCTAATTATTACAGTTCATTAGACTTAATAATTTTACACACAACAGAATGAGACAGTTAAAATGTCTTTTCACAGATAAGGAAATTGAGGTTTATCTCAATAAATATCTCAAAAAAATTATCTTGATAGAACTGAAATAAGTTGCCTAGGGTCACATTGCTATTAAGAGCTCAAGCTGAAAGTTAAACCAGTTTTTTTTTTGTCATATTATACATTCCAAGATCTTTTCACTTTGTACCATTCTCCCAATCAATATTTTTACTAGACTATTTATCACTGCAAATATTCCAAATCTAATTACAGAAGCACTCAGGGGTGAGTTAAATTTTGGCCTCTAATTGCTGTTCATTGGGAACGTGGTAATTTTCCCTCAAGAATTGGCTTGATTTATCTTCTTTAGTCTTTCCCCTTGGCTTGTTTCAAAGTGCTAAAATGCTGCTTCCACAAATATCTCACTGTCCTATTATCACCAGTATTTCTAAGACTTTCGTACACCAGCAACATATTCTTTCAGACTCATTTTTTCTTGACTTCTATTTCTTCTGAATAATCTTTTTTTCCATGTTTCTTTCATTTTCTCCACACAGTCTATGATTCACTTTCATTACTTGCTTTTCCATTCTACAACCATTTGCTCCTGCTATTGCTTTGCTTCCTGTAGTGCTATTTTATTTTCTGTTTCCAGTCATCATGCACAGGATCATTTCTTTTGCTTTAAAGACCTCAATATTTAGGGTGAAACATCTTATTCCTGAGTAAGCCACATGAGGAAAACAAATACTCTTGAAGACATAACAAATGTCTTCACTGTGACTCTTTTTCTCCTCAAATTTAAACCACCTTCTGCTCACGAGAACATTTACCTAAGTATCTCAAAGATCGTTAGAAAGAATGTCAACATGATGAATTAATAAATTTGACTTTTAATCTTCCACTGTTCATCCACATTTACATGTGTTCACCTTACATTAAACTACATGACTCTTCATGATATAAATTATTTGGTTTATCCTGGTAATTAGGTTTAGAAATAATACAATGTTGTTAAATAATTGTTGTAGTTTGAATGTGTACCCTCCAAAATTTATATGTTGAAACCTAACTCCTATTGTGGTGGTGTTAAGAGATAGGGACTTTTGGGAAATGATTAAGTCATGAGGTTAGTGTCCTCATGAAATAATTAGTGACTTATAAAGGGGATGGAGGGAAGTAATTAGGCCCTTTTTGTTCTTAGACTCTCTTACCATGAGAAGATATAGCATTCGTCCTCTTTTGCCCTTTCTCTGCCTTCTGTCATGTGAGAACACCTAGATAGCACCATCTATGAGCAATAGGCCTTTACCAGACATCAAACCTGCTGGTGCCTTGATCTTGGACTTCCCAGTCTCCAAAACTGTGAGGAATAAATTGCTGTTATTTATAAGCTACCCAGTGTTAGATATTTTGTTATAGCAGCACAAATGGACTAAAACAATACTATTTTGTTTTCAATAACCAAAATGCATTTAAGACTTTACTATTGATAAACGAGGAATAATTTTATTTATTTTAATTTTAATTTTGTAAAGTTTAGATTTAGAGGTTATATGTATGGTTTTGTTACATGGGTATATTGTGTGATGTTGAGGTTTGGGTTTCCATTGATCCTGTTACCCAAATAGTGAACATATTATCCAATAGGTGGTTTTTCAACTTTGTCCTCTCCCTCTCTCTCCCCTTTTAGAGTCCCTGCTATCTATTGCCTTGCATCTTTAGGGACATGTGTACTCAATATTTAGCTCCCACTTGTGAGAACATGTAGTATTTCCTATGTTAATTCACTTAGGGTAATGGTCTCCAGCTGCATCCATGTTGCTGTAGATGACATGATTTCATTCTTTTTTATGGCTGTCTAATATTCCATGGTTTGTATGTGCCACATTTTCTTTATCTAATCTACCATGTGAGATCGTATTATATGGTGCTTTTAATTTGTATTTCTCTGATGATAAGTGATGTTGAGCATTTTTTTATGTATTTGTTGGTCATTTGTATGTTTTCTTTAGATAAGGGTATGTTCATGTCTTTTACCCACTTTTAATGTCTTTTCTTATTGATTTGTTTATGTTTCTTATAGATACTGGATATTAGACCTTGAGGGATGCATAATTTGTGAATATTTTCTTCCAAGTACAAATTTTAAGTCGCTAGATTTCTTAACCTGTTTATATTATTTGAATTGCTTGCTCTTTTACCTTTTTCCTCATTTGTTCTTGGAAAAGATGCTAGACTAAGTATTATTCTAGGGATAGAACATAAATATTTCTTAATTATTTACTCTTTGATACAAATTATGCTTAGAACAAACCGATTCATATAATTTCTGTGAATTTTGAGAATATATGCTAGGCAAAATAAGAATCATTGAAAACTGCAGGAATTCTAAAGTTTTCAGAAAGTTTGTTTGAATAAGCAAGTCCTGCTAAGTAGCTAATCTAAATGAAAAGCATACTAAGTGTACCTTGGAAAATAGCATAACTGATTTGGTCTTTTATCAAGGCCTGGGTGCAATAGGTGTAAGTATTTTGTTTATATATTATCAACTTGTATCAATTCTGAAAGGCAGGTAGAGATGCCCCGAAACAAAATTCTAAATCAGGAAATTAGAGGATAGCTTCTTTGGGTTATGGAAGATTTTAGTTAAATCCTACCAAGATCACAATGTACTGAGATCTTATGATAGGAATTAGAGTGTCTGGTGGAATGTTATTGCTGTTTGGAGACTATCTTTGTGTAGCTGATCCAATTCTCCTCAAATGGACAAGTAGTAGAGCAGCAAGGTTAGCTACTCTAATTATCACTTTGTAATCCTTTCACTATGGGTCTTGAGCAGCTACAATGCCAGACAGGTCATCCAGTGGGAGTTGAAGTATCAGGGAAGTGTATTTGATTTAACTGAAGGGAGGCTAGCAGGTAAACCCAGGTATTTTGTCTAAGGGGTAGGTCTACAGGACAAGGAGTAGTGGTTAGGCACTCAGGCATACAGAGATGAGGTGTGCCATTCAGCAAACCAAGTGATGCAGAAATCCAATTCCTATGAAAGTGATTAGTGGACCAACATTTTTTTGCACAATCAAAGGCTAATGTGGAAGTCTTGGCACTCAGTAGTTCATGACTAGATATGAAATGTATTGTTGTTACATAGTAAATACAGTTTATATTTGAGTCTGTGTGTGTGTATTATAAATAATGATTTTTGCTCTAAGGCATCATACATATTCATTATTTCATCTAATACTTAAAACCACCTATGGAAAATGCTACTCTTATATTGAAGAGAGTAACAGGAGGTTACTGAAGTAACAAAAATGGAGTGGACATTTGGCCATATGTTCCAAGGTGAAATCTTTATACAGTTTTCCCTGGTTACTTATGGGTTTCACATCTGTGGATTTGACCTATTGCAGATCAGAAATATTTGAATGAAATTCCAAATAATAATACAACAATGAAAAAGTACAAATTAAAAATACAATATGTGCTGGGAACAGGCCCCAAAATCTGTCCATAAACTGGCCACGAAACTGGCCATAAACAAAATCTCTGCAGCACTGTGACATGTTCATGATGGCCATGACACCCATGCTGAAGGCTGTGGGTTTACCAGAATGAGGACAAGGAACACCTGGCCCACCCAGGGCAGAAAACCGCTTAAGGCATTCTTAAACCACAAACAATAGCATGAGCGATCTGCGCCTTAAGGACATGCTCCTGCTGCAGATAACTAGCCAGAGCCCATCCCTTTATTTTGGCCCATTCCTTTGTTTCCGATAAGGAATACTTTTAGTTAATCTATAATCTATAGAAACAATGCTTATCACTGGCTTACTGTCAGTAAATATGTGGGGAAATCTCTGTTTGAGGCTCTCAGCTCTCAAAGCTGTAAGACCCCTGATTTTCCACTCCACACATGATATTTCTGTGTGTGTGTGTGTGTGTTTTTAATTCCTCTAGCACTGCTGGGTTAGGGTCTCCATGACAGAGCTGGTCTTGGCAGTATGAAAATGACTTACACAGTATTTACATTTTGTTAGGTATTATAAGAAATCTAGAGATGATTTAAAGTATACGGGAGCATATGTGTAGGTTATACTCAAACTATGCCATTTAATATAAGAGACTCGAGCATCCATTGATTTTGGCACATATGGGGGAAAATATCAAATTCCAATACAAATACTGGAACCAATCCCTCATGGATATAGAGGGATGATTGTACTTGTTTTATGTCCATTGCTATAATTAAGTTTATGCCTTAATCTACACATGAAGTTTAGGGATATTTGTAGAAAGGGAACCACACAATCCTAACCTTGTAATTTGTTCCCAAGCAGAATAGATATATTTTTATATTTGGGTACTTTAGGTCTGATGGGGCAGATAATTACATGGAAGTCCTATTATGGTCATATTGTGGTAAGAACCTTTGTGCAAAAACGAGGCAAACTGGATTCCATATGACTGAATTGTAAAAGAAAAATGATGTTTTGGTTGGGCATGGTGGCTCATGCCTCTATTCCCAGCACTTTGGGAGGCCAAGGCAGGTGGATCACCTGAGGACAGGAGTTCAGGACCAGTCTGGCCAACTTGGTGAAACCCTGTCTCTACTAAAAATGCAAAAATTAGCCGGGTGTGGTGGCAGGTGCCTGTAATCCCAGCTACTTGGGAGACTGAGGTTGGAGAATCGCTTGAATCTGGAAGGTGGAGGTTGCAGTGAGCCAAGATCATGCCACTGCACTCCAGCCTGGGCGACAGAGCGAGAGTCTACCTCATAATAAATAAATACATATAAATAAATAAATAAATACTATGTTTTTCACAAGTAATTACTAAACACTGATGCTGTGGTGCTGGAACTAGTGATATTTATCTACATATATATTGATTTGATATTTTGAGTGAAATGAGAAAATAAAGAAATATGTTTAGTTTATATTAGGCTAGATTTATTACATATAAAGTACTCTTCTTCAGATTAATACATTTTCTGCACTTCCAAAGAAGTGAATCTTACTCCACTTTTATAAAACAGGAATACAAAATACTAATATATAATGAAAATAAGCTATTTTTAAACAGTAGAGACTATGTGCCAGCACTGTACTTAGTTCTTTACAAGTACTACTCCTGAGGTACATACCTTACAATGGCCAGACATTATTTACTGCTTCTCCCATTAAGATGTGGAGTTTATTTCTTTCCTTTTCAAATCCTTATGATTTGCTATTAGCAATCCAATCAGAAAGAACTAACATTTTGTTACTTATCAGTCTCAGCCTCAAGGGGTTTTTATAGATTCCGCTCTCTCCTACTTGGAATGTTGCTTGCCTCAATGTAAGAAACCCCAGCACCCCAGCAGCCCTCTGACCAGACCTCCTGGAGGAAATCCAAGGCACCCAGTTAACCCACGAGATATACAAGTGAGGCCATCTGGAACTAACTACCTAACTCTTGTGAAACTTCTAGATTGTGACAACCACATGAATGACCCCAGAGAGAGAAAGCAGTAGAAACAGGCCTGTTGATTCCAGCCCCACATTTTAGAATTCTGAGAAAATTAAATGGTTGATGTTTTAAGCTACTTAGGTGAGGGCTGGTTTGTTATGCCACAAGAAATATCTGATATACTTTATTATCTATTATCTACTGTGCTACTATTAGAACTTTTTATTATGCTATTATTATCTCCATTTTACAGATGAAGGAGCTGAGGCTCAAGATATTCATAACCTGACTAAAGTCCTAACAACTTATCTAATGCCCTAACAAGTAACATTCTTTACATCCAGATATAGGTGAACATTTCAAAACCAGTATTATAAGAAAATGATTATTTTGTTTCAAATGTTAATATTGTTAAAAAAAAATAGTTGTCAATACTACATTAGTCCTTTTTTTTTTTTTAAATTTTGCCTATTGGTGAAATTAAAAAGCCTAGAAATTAGTCTCTTAATATTTATCATGTTATAAAGTAGGAGACAATTATATTCAAAAAAGACTCTCAATGTGTTCATTGTTGTATGTCTTGTTTACTGTTTTGTCTGAGGTTCCTGAAAGCTAAGATTAAGGGAGGGTTTGACATGCAGGTACTTTACTTAGGAAATGATCCTAGGGAGCAGGAGTTAAATAATAAAACAGGAAAATGAGCAAACAATCAAGTTGGCGTTTGTTATTAGCCACCTGAGCTTTATGGAGGAAGACCTCCCAAGGAGTTTTAGTAAATTAGCTCAGGAAACTGTACACTTGGAAGAAGGGGAAACATTGATCTCCATTAGTTGAGAGCAGTTTCATAGTTGTTAACTCTCCATACTTCTTGGCAACCCACGTATCTGAGAGCAGAAGAGAAAAAATACAGGACACTGGCATGAGCCAAGGCATTGCTGCATTGCCAAGTGCATCTTCACAAAGCTGGTCAAAGCTTGCAAGGACATGGTGACCAGAGCAATGGCTTAGGAAGCGGTGGAGCCAGAAGGATTTAAGGTGATTATAAGACACATCTTATGCACATAGGTAAATACATACATTTCTCTGAAAATGCAGGAATATTGCTTTGTAAAGATACCCAGTAAGGTTAAATAACCTTAGGTTGAATGCTTTAAAACCAAAATTAGAAAGATTAGCACAGCAAAGAAGGCATAAACACTCTATTTGACTTCTAGATACTTGCTTCCAGCCCAATGTCATGAGCAAGTGAAAAGAGGCCTTAAACTGCATGTGCTATTTGACTTTGCCTGAATTTTCACTAGTTCGCAGCCCCATCTCATTTTTTTTCCTTCTGAAAACCAACCATTAGTAATATATCCATGCAAGAGAAAGGCTACAATTCTTCTAATGAGATACCCTTGCATTCAGTTATATAAGGTCAAAGATAAGTGCACTTTATATTTGAGCCAAGCCAACCACTCACAGCAATGTCAATGGAAGAGAACCAATTCGAAGTTAACATTAATTAGCTTTTTAGTGGGTTGTAAAACTTGCTTAAGGTATGAAGCACTTCCTAATTATAGGAGATTATGGTCATATTCTGAAGGACTGAGGCAGAAAGAGCCTAAATAAAGCAAACTGCATTTAGTTCTTAATTACAAGGAAATTCAATGTGTTTCATATCTTTGGGAATGTTTGGAGATGATTTTAATAGTGTGAGTTTTATAAACTTTTAAGAGACAACAAATAATTGCATTAGACATGTAATGGCTAAAGTGTTAAGTTTATATTTATAATGTATGATAAGTTACATGAAATAAGATTTCTTAACACCTGGCACTGGCTAAATTTCTCAAAGAAATCAGTTTACTCAGTGCAGCTATAGTTTGGTACTGACCATGTATTATTTAGCAAGGGCATGCTTTTACATTTTTGGGCAAGTGTAATTTATGTTCTCATTTTTGAAAGGGGCAGTTGCTTTGCTCTTCACAACAAACATAACTTTGCTGTAACTAAATATTCACAAATGACGTACGTTAAGTATTGCTTCCAAGACAGATACCAATTTCCTTCCTTAAAAATCATTTTGGATTTTTACCTAGTGTCCCTGAGGCGATTTATGATTGGGAAGGTTGATGTGGAGTTGATGAAATTTAGAGATAAATGTACATGAGAACAGATATAGCTACAGAGTGATGCAAACTTACTTCTATTATATGCACCTAAGCCATTACTGAAAGTGTACATAACTTTTGTGAAATGCTTTTGAAATTATCCTCGAACTCTAGCGAAGGATGCAAAAGAGATGGTCAAGTGCCATTCACAAGTGTGTTTTACTAAACTAATTTAGTTTACATTTTTAAATTAACATGAGGAAGAACGGAGCCCAGTGTTTACTCTCCTTTGCTTTCCAAGAACTTGTACATGTTGTGATAGAAGTAGATGTAGTTTACAGATAATGTTTTCCCCAAATTACTGAATGACATTGATTTGGAATTATATAGCAAAGTACTCCTTGCTTTGCAAAGAAATGTTGGTAGCTTTAGTGACTGTATTAATATGTGAGGTATTAGTTGAGGACTCAATCCAGGAATCTTTCAAATCTGAAAAAGGTGCTGACTGATTCGTTAGTGATCAAGTACAGTTTGTAATCAGCCTTCAACTTGGGTCTGCAGAGAAAAAGAGTAGTGAAATAGGGATGAAGATAGAAAGTTAAATTTCAAGAATTCACTTGTGCTATTTACTTGAAATCTAAATATTATAGCCATGTTACAGAATTTGTAATGGTATAATTGGTTGGTCCTTCAATCTGATCTACAAATTGAGTTAAATGTTTTCTTTTAGAATCAAAAGCCAGACTCCCTTTCTTGACCCCCTCTTAATTACTCCTGTGAGTGCATCTTTAGATAGAATTCAGTGTCACATTTAATATTCATATTTTCAGCAATTCAGCACCACAGGCTCAATAAAAAGAATGTCAGTGGTCCCAATGTCATCATTAACTTCTAAGCAAGGCCTGACCTTTACTTATTTGTGTACATTAAAGGGATCTTTTATACACTTATATGTATGTAAATACATTACATTTTGAAAATATAAAGCAATTTCTTCTTAGTGACTGATAAAAAGACACACTTGAATTTACAAATAAATGCAAAAGGAACATTAATTTGAAAATATAAATCACTAAAATTTAGGTCCATTTCATTTCAAAACCACAAATAACCAATAGATTCTGAGGACAAATGTCAATTTTATAAATATTATAGAATGTCAGCATTGGAAGACTTCAAAATTTATAGATTCACAAACTCTTATACAGTATCTTCAATAAATTGTGAAATGGCATCTATAAACTAATTAATTAATGAAGGTATACCACCTTTCCAGATACATTGGGATAACCTAAATATTAGAATTTTTTCCCAAAAATATCAATCTACTACCATCTAAAACCTAGACGTTGAAATAGTTATAGAAACCATGACAAATGCTCCATATCAGCCTCCCCCTCACCTTCACCTCAGAGAGCATGTTGTTAAACATTTATCAACACACTACCTTGTTTTAGGTTCATTACGTTGTGTTGATTAATAGTTCATTAATTTTTACTGTTGAGTAATAGATCAGAAAATTAATATACCATGTTACTCTATCCCAGTGGGTCTCAACTAGAGGTAGTTTTTGTGCCCTGATGATACATTTGGTAAAATGTCTGGAGATATTTTTGACTGTCATAAGTATGATATTGCTAGTGACGTTTAGTGGATAAAGACCATGGATACTATCAAACATCCTATAATGCACAAGATAATTCCCACAAAAATAATTATTTGGTCCAAAATGTCAATATTGCCACTCTTAAAGAAGCTGGATTATTTTCTCCTCTTGATGGAAATTTGGCTTGTTTCCTGTTTGTGGCAATTATAAATAATGCAGTCTGAGCATTTTTAATATCTTCCTGGGGACATAAGCATTTATATTTCTTGGATAAATAACTAGGTGTAGAGATGCTAGTTGTCAGGATATATGGATTTTCAGTTTTAGTAGATACTGACAACAGGTGTCCCAAAGAGGTTATCCCATTTTACACTCCTATCAACAATGTATAAAAAGTGTAGCTATCCTCAGCAACACTTGAACTTCTTGGACATTTTTCTTTTTGAGGTAAGATTTACATAAAGTGATAAATTCATATGTTATATACCCTTTGATGAAATTTGACAAGTGTTACAATGTAGAATGTTTCTATCAACTCAGAAAATTTCTTTTTCTCTTTGGATTAATCCCAATCTCCATAAACAATCACACTTCTGATTATACTAAAATATGTTACTTTTGCCATATGTGATAATGCTTAAGATAATGCTAACATTATATTGAGGTTCATGCCTGTTGTTGAATAAGTCAGCAATTCACTTTTATTTCCTAAGTAATATTCCACTCTGAACATATCAGAATTTTTAAAACCCATTCTGCTGTTGATTGACATTTGGTTTTTTGGCAATTACTAATAAAGCTACCAAATATTTTATCTGGAATTATTTAACAGTACATAAGTTTTACTTGAGGGGATAGCCTAATAAGTGAAATTCTGGTGTCATATGGTAAACATGTTTAGCTTAATTTAAGAAAACACAATTTTCAAAAAGACTGTACAATTTTACACAGCCCCAGCAACGTTGGGATGTTCCAATTGCTCCATATCCATTCCAATGTTGATGCTGACATTTTTCAACGATTCTAGTAGATGAGAAGTAGGATGTCATTGTATTTGTAATGTCATTTCATGGATGACTAAAGATATGGAGCACTTTTTCATACATTTATTTCCAATTTATGTCTTTCTTTAAATTTTCTGAATTTTTTTTGTCCCAATTTGGTTGAAATTTTTAAAATGCTTTTTTGGAGTTGTTCATATATGTTGAATAAAAGAATTATTTTGTCACATATGTGAGTTTGCAAATATGTTCTCCCAGTCTGTGGCTTCTATTGTTTTATTTCCTTAATGGTTACTTTTGATAAGCAGAAGTTTATGATATTCATGGAGTTCAGTTGTATCATGTTTTGTGGTTAGTGCTTTTTCTGACATTTCAGTTTTCTAAGAAAACTTTGTTTACTATAAATTATATACTCTACTATGTTTTCTTTTAGAGGCTTCATAGTTTTAACTTTTTTATTTGGGCTTATAATAATTTCAAATTATTTTACTTTTATGATGTGAGATCAGGGTCAATGTATGTCCTGAATTTATGCAAGTGCTCCAGCAACACAACCTGAAAAGAGTTTCTTTATTCCACTGAATTTCCTTGGAGATTTTGTCAAAAATCTACTTACATCATATGTGTAGGTTAATTTAAGGACTCTACGTTCTGTTCCATTGACATATTTATCTTTCCTCATGCCACTATCATACTGTCTTGAATATTGCTACTTTATTTACATTTTGAAATCAGATAGTGAGTGGAAATAATATTTTACATTCTCATTTTATAAGACTATTTTTTTTTCTTTTTTTTGAGACAGAGTCTCACTTTATCAGGCCAGGCTGGAGTGCAGTGGCATGATCTTGGCTCACTTTAACCTCCGTATACTGGGCTCAAGCAATTCTCCTGCCTCAGCCTCCCAAGTAGCTGGGATTACAGGTGCGTGCCACCAAGTCCAGCTAATTTTTGTATTTTTAGTAGAGGCAGGGTTTCACCCAGCCAGGCTGGTCTCGAACTCCTGACCTCAGGTAATCTGCCCATCTCAGCCTTCAAAATTGCTGGGATCACAGGTGTGAGCCACCGTGCCTGGCCCAAGACATTTTTATCTATTCAGGTCTTTTTCATAGCCACATAAATTTTAGAATGAGCTTGTCCATAAGCATGACTTAATACTTTAATTGATATTGTATTGATACTGTTGAACTATTTGCAGAAAATTTATATATTTACAATTTAATTTTCCCATCCATGAACATACTATAACTTCTCACTCATTTAAATATTACTTAATTTATCTTTGCAATTATGTTTTCAGATTGAGGCTCACAAGCCTTCTGATTAATTTGTTTCAATTTTGATGTTACTATAAGTTCCACTTTTCCCCTCAATACTGTATTTTAATATTTTCTGCTAGTATAAAATATATACTGTGATCTTGTACACTGTACCTTCCTAATTTCATGTCCTAGTCATGGAGGATTTTTGGGTAGACTCCTGGGATTTTAGAGTCAATCAAGCAGTCTGTGAATAAGACAGTTTTTCTATTTCCTTTCCATGCTGTATGTCTTTTATTTTTTATGTGCTTTATTGCACTGACTAGCATCTCCAGTACAGTGTAGTATAGAAGCAATGTAAGCAGATGTGCCTGCCTTGTTTGTGGAACTGTTTTAAATTATGAATTCAATATTTTTAATTGATATATAGTTAGCATTTACTGATTCCTTTGAACCTTTATGGTTAACTTGTGCCTTCCAAGAAATTTCTCCAAGTCATTAAAGATGTTGAATTGATTGGCATGAAGTTGTTCATAACGTTAACAATATACTACTTGATGTCTAATAGAAACTATAATAATTTATCCACATTCAATCTTGGTACTCGGAAAACATGTCTTTTCTCTACCTTTTTTTTTTTTTTTTTTTTTTTTTTTTGCTACTTTTCCTAGTTGATTTACAATGTTAATAGTCTTTTTAGAAAGAAATGAAATAGCTTGTTTTCATTGTTTTCTCTTTTTTCGGTTTACTATTTATTTAATTTTACTTTTAATTTTTTCTTATTTACACTTACTTATTTTACTCTTCTTTTTTAGTTGTTTAAGGCAGAAGCTTGGATACTTAATCTTAGGCATTTTTAATTTTTGAATATGAACATTCAAAGCTATAATTTTACTAGCAGAAACTAATAACGTGACACTTGAAGCAAGAGGGATACTGTGAGAGGTCTAAAGACTCAGCAGGCTTCATTTCCAATGAGGCCTAGGTTGCAAGATAAGTTAACTAAATTTATTGCGCATATATGTATTGATGGTGGGTGGGCAGGCATGATGACCACTGATACAGTGATTCCTAATAGTGCCAGTTCACAAACTACAGAAAGAAACTAATGCTTCAAATAATGTAAACTTATAATAAAACAAGTAATAAAACCAACACACAAAGTGGGATATCTTCATTATAGTCATGAAATCTCCTGCTACAAAAGCAACTTCTAACTATAGTTAATTCTTATTACCTACATACAACTGTACCTCTTAGCTGGCCTCTCCAAAAAATTATAGTAAATGAGGTCTTTCCCTTTTCTTACTTACTCAGGCCTAAATTTTTTTTAATATAAACCAAACAAATATGTTAACGTAAACCCATACATCTGACCAGAAATGACTTTACTCTCTCTAGATATTATATATACACAGGGAAAACAAATATGAGGTTTACTGGATATGTGAAAAGACAAGGAGGAAGCCACTGTAAGGAATCAGACACGAGTTCTTCAAGTGAGCTTTACTTTGATAAAATGTTCCCTTCATATTAAATTGTTTTAAAATGAACTTCTAGATGTGTAGATAGAAGTAAATGGGAATCATTTAATTTTTTTTTTTTTAGATGGAGTTTTGCTCTGTCACCCAGGCTGCTGGACTGCTGGAGTGCAGTGGCTCAATCTCAGCTTACTGCAGCCTTCACCTCCCAGGTTCAAGTGATTCTCATGCCTCAGCCTCTTGAGTAGCTGGGATTGCAGGTGTGTACCACCATGCCCAGCTAATTTTTTTGTGTTTTTAATAGAGAAGGGTTTTCACCATGTTGGTCAGGATGGTCCGAACTCCTGACTTCAAGTGATTCGCCCGCCTGAACCTCCCACAGTCCTGGGATCACAGGTGTGAACCACCACACCCAGCCCTATTTTAAATTTTGAGGAAACATTAAATGTACCACTTGTCCAATGGATAATCTGTTTATTGGGAGTATACTCCCAATAAAGATAAAGATACATAAGGTTCTTTTATAGATATATGATAAAACATATGTTGATGCAAAATTTAGGTGTCATTGAATTCATTATAACAGTTGACATAATTAAGAAGAAAATTTAGATGTCACATCATAGCCAAAAAGCCTATGGTATCATTCTGAATCATTTGAAATAATTTTAAGGTACTCATGTTACCACTGTTCTTTGAAATAGGCTTTATATTAATAAGAATAGTAATTATTATTATAGTCTGGTTTTTATCCCCAGATGATATGGATCAGTAACATTGAAGTGAATATTTATTAAACAACATTATATATTTCTATGTCGATTTTAATCTTTTGCTATTTCCTTTCATCTATTTTAGGAAATTAAAGTTTTCAAACATGTGTAAATGCTAATGTTTATATTTTAAAACATTAATAATTTCAGATCTGTTTTAAGATTCTTCCAGGCTGGGCAAACTCAATAGCACCTCCAGGATAAAAGAAGGCAGGCAGTCATCTCTTGTTTTACAGTAAGAATAATTCATGTTTGTCCTAGAACTAGTGCTCTTTCCTGAACGAAATTAGTGTCACCTAATTTGCTTTTTTTGCAAAACACAAAACATTTTATATTTAGTAGTAGATACAATAGGAAGTAAGAGAATGACAGCATTTTTAGAGAGAGCTGTGTTGGAAAGTAGTAGCAAAGACTGGCTAGGAGAGGAATGATTTAATGAAACAGCATGTTGTCCCAAAGAGTTCACTACACAAAAATCATGCTGAGAAAACAGCAGGCTCCCAACTTAGTGTTGACTCTTCCTATGAATCAAGACTTAACTCCCCTACCTGTGTAACTAATAAAATCATCATTACTACCGGGTGTTAACGTTCAAAAGAAAGCACAGCCATTCCTTAAAGAAAAAGAAACTAAACTACATGGGAAAATAGAGTATAATCTGAAATTGAATTTTATTTCATTCACATTATATAACTTTAAAAGAAGAGGCATATTAGCTATTAAAATGAGACTTGAAAATTTGTTTAGTTCATTTGGACAATTTTTTCAAAAAACTATTCAATATTTCATTCAAAGGTACATATTATGTCATTATTATCATTCCTATTTAGGGCATTGTAAAGTTTTGATACATGATCAATTCTAGTTTAATTGCCTGAGTTCTTGATCTAAAGGTAAATGAAAGAAGGAAATTTACCCTTAGTGAGGGCTGACAATGGACTGTTTAATAAATTAGGCATCTTTATACCTTATCTTCCTTAATTCTTCAAACCTCAGTATTTTGGGGAGACACTGAATTTGTCCATAACACTGCCTAAAACAATTTTAGGAAACAATACAAATATATGAGTCAATGCTTCTCAAGACAATGGACATCACAACAAAGAACCATGGTCTCTAAAAAAGGAAAACAGGTAGATGAGCCCTACAGTATCTCCAGTTTACTACCTAGAGAGAGATACTAGATTGTGGCACTGAGTAAAAAAGCATGATGAAGTCTGCTACTCTACGTGAGTACAAAAAACAGAACTGGGGGTCTAAGAAGGCCAAGATGGCTAGAGTTTGCAGGGCAGAGTATCAGTGATGAGAGAGTTACACAGAGAGAGAACTCCAAAGATGCAGATATCGCGTGAGTATTCTGTTGAACCCTAATCAGGAGGTCGATGAGGAAACTACCAAACCTGGAATAGATTTCAGAAAGGATTAGAAGGAAGAAAATCCCCAGAGCTCACACTTGGCCAGAAGTAGTACATTTTCTCACAAATCATAGTGGAAAACTTCAAAATTGATAGGATATTTAGTAGCATGTTCAATAG
The DNA here is from genome assembly GCF_001698545.2 of Rhinopithecus bieti. Classification (NCBI taxonomy): domain Eukaryota; kingdom Metazoa; phylum Chordata; class Mammalia; order Primates; family Cercopithecidae; genus Rhinopithecus; species Rhinopithecus bieti. The sequence goes on along the minus strand of NW_016804113.1, from coordinate 545,258 downwards.
TGGGGCAAAATTAAGCCTCAAATAAATGTTATTATGGTCCCATCCAACAAAGTTTAAGACCAAGATCCCAAAAGGTTATACTGTTTTCAGCTAACTTAAAATATCTCAGGATAAGAATAAGACATACTTAAAGAAATACAAAAAATTACCCATCACCTAACAAAGCAACACTTACAATGTCTAGCATTCAATAATGTTACAGGCAGACCACCTCCAAAAAAGCAAAATTATGATCCTTTATGTGGAGAAAATTTAGTCAATTAAAATCAATAACAATGATAAAATTAGTAGCATAGGTCATTAAAATAGTTCATATAATTGCATTCCATAGGTTTAAGAAATTTGGGAAATGATTTGAACCTGTTAAGTAGAGAAAGGGGAGATTTAAAAGCAACCCAAGCCAGGCGCAGTGGCTCACACCTGTAATCCCAGCACTTTGGGAGGACTGGACAGGAGAATCAAATCACTTGAGCCCAGGAGTTCAATGCCAGCCTGAGAAACATAGTGAGACTCCATCTCTATAAATAATTTAAAAAATAGCCATACCTGGTGGGTGTGCTACTTGGGAGGCTGAGGAGGAAAGATTGCTTGAACCCAGGAGGTTGTGGTTGTAGGGAGCTCTTTGCCACGGCACTACAGCCTAGACCACAGAGCAAGACTCTGTCCCTAAACAAAATAAATAAATAAATGAATAAAAGCAACCCAAACTGAACTTTTAAAGATAAAACTGCAATGGGAGAGGTAAAGTATATGCTGGACATATAAATGGTAAATTAGCCATTGTAGAAGTAAACGTTAATGAAATTGAAAACAATAAAACCAATATAAAATGAAACGGATAAAGGGGACTTTTAAAAAATTAGCTGGGCAAGGTGTGGTGGCATGTCCCTGTAGTCCCAGGTATTCATGGGGCTAAGATGCGAGGATTACTTGAGACCAGAAGTTCCAGGTTGCAATGAGCTAGGATTGCACCACTGCACTCTGTCCTCTAGCTTGGGAAATGGAGCCAGACTCTACTATGTCTTCTAAAAAACAGAAACAGATGCAAAAACAAAAAGAACACAGCAGGAACAGAGCATCAGAGAGTGCTTTGGAACAAACTGAAAACAGTGTTTCATAGTTAAGCTCTGAGAGATGGTGCTTTGAGGAAAGGGGCTGGCACGAAGTTTATTAAGTAAAAAAAAAAACCAAAAAAACAAAAAACAATCACGAATAGTTCGTAGTCCATATAAGGCATGGGACATTTGGTAATGGTGCAGTTGAGTTGGGGCAACAATCACAAGTTCATTCACATGTGGTTTTTCGGTTGGTGTCTGTAGTTACCCTATATGTGTTCTTCTTGGTTCTGGGCATGCTGACAAAACTTCTAATTTCTCATACCTTTTGAACTTAGGCTTCTGCATATACTCATTTCCATTTTGCTCAGAATTTTTCTTAATATTGTGAAATCCTTAGAAGAGTGTTTGGCACATGCTTAAATATTGGATGAATACTATTTTATTTCTTCAGTACAATCCTCCAGGAAATAATCAAGTTATTAGGTAAATTGCATTCCAACACAACAATTTACAACAAATGACTAGAACTGGTGTTTTATTATATTTAATTCAAGGGCAAATATGTGTTTGGCAGACTTCTGCTCTAGGACATAGTCATAGCTAATGGAACTGTTTCAATTGGTGCAGGATGCTTCTTCATTTTTGGCAAATCGTCTTAATGGGCTTGGGACGTAGTCAGTTGTCAGGCAAGCAGTTAACCAGAAGTTAATATGTATACGAGAAGGTAGCATATCTTGGTTGGTGAAGATGTGCTGGAACTAACGCCCGAAGAAGTTTGCTTTGTGGGCTGGAGTGAGGAAGCAGGATAAATATGTTTTTCTGTGTGCTTGAATAAGAGAGGTTTTTTTTTGTAATGATATGGTTTTCATTGTTGATTTTACTTTTGAGAGTTACTTGCGGGATTTGAGCAGCTGAGGGGAGATGTAGGAAAAACTACACTCAAGAGAAACTTTTTGGAACTTTGGCCCTAAGTACTGTTGATTTGAGGAACGGATGAATAATTTTAGCTCGGAGTTGAGAAGACAGTCATTCTCTCTGTTTACACTCAGAACCCGGCACTGCACAGAGAGTGGGAATACTGGAGTATCGGGGAGAATATCCCAGGTAAGCACATTGCTTATCTCTTAAGAAATTCCACTGCCAGGTGGAAATAGCCCATCCCTTTCAAGTGATTGAAGGGACACTGGGCAGGAGTAGCTGGATTAGTAACGAAGGAAGACCTTGTGTTGCAACTATAGAGGGCATACTACCTTGTAAGAACAAGTGACACTCCCTTCTGTGAACTCTCAGTAATAACTTGGGAGCATTCTGTTTTGCTGAGAAGTTTGAGATGCAGCAATCATGAGGAGGGAACACAAGCTTCTGCAATATAAAAACGTGACTTTATATTTATGTAGATTGGTAAGGCCTGAATACGTGGCTTACTCATACTTTGCACAGCACAGTAAAAAAATCTAGGTTCAACCAGCACATTCTGATTCTTGATGTGTATGATCAATAGATAATCTTTATAAAATATGGATTATCATTGAGACTACAAACAATTGTAGCCCAATGATCTACCAATTGCATTTTGCTAAAGGCATTTATGCTTTGAAGGAAACTTAATTAATATCAACATTAATGAAACAACTGAATAAAGAACAAAATAATATTGAAAATCTATCAGATAGCGTACGTTATCCTAAATACAACCCATTGACATGTTATATACATGAATGTCCACGAGGAGAAAATGGCACAACTGGCTGCAGTTGAAATCTCAGTCCTAAAATTACATTGCTCTCATGTACACAAATACTAAGGATTTTTTTAAAAGGTAAAACATTATGGATTTTGAAGAGAGCAAAATTTGTGGAAATGATGACTTTGCAAAATGAGAAATGTTATCCTAACTGTAGATTAATTAGCCAGGGAATGTGAGTGGACATGAGTTTTAAGTTTGAGACTTTTTAAAAACTCATACAGGCATGGTATCTCACACCTGTAATGCCAGCATTTTGGGATGCCACGGTGGGCAGATCACCTGAGGTCGGGAAATGGAGACCATCCTGGCTAACACGGTGAAACCCCGTCTCTACTAAAAACACAAAAATTTAGCTGGGCATGGTGGCGCGTGCCTGTAATCCCAGCTACTCAGGAGGCTGAGTCAGGAGAATCGCTTGAACCTTTGAGGGGGAGGTTGCAGATAGCAGAGACTGTGCCATTGCACTCCAGCCCGGGCAACAAGAGTGAAACTCAACACACACACAGACACACACACACACAAGCAAAATATTGAGAACTAATGGGCATTTAACTAAATTTTCACAGCAATAATAAAATTGAGTTATTCAACAATTCAACATTTCTTACTGATATAAATGTTGCACTGAACATTTCAAGCACTTTATAGATGTTGTAACCTCTGAGGGCAAAGGATATAGGTTGTAGTGTCAGTTTTATTTCATACATAGATTTAGTTAAAATTATAGTTCACCACTGTCTGTGCCTCTCACAGCAGTTCTCACACTTAGCATGCTTTTCAATCTAACAGGCATTTTTTTTAAAGTGAGATTTTAAAAACACTGGATAGCAAACGCATTTCCTTGACAGGATTTGACCTCTTATTATTTGAGGTTAGTCCCTGTTGCTTTCTCAAGTGGCTCATTTAAGTAGTCAATTTGTACTTTCCCCAGCCTTTCAGATAAATATACAAGGGCCAGCAGTACATTTAAGAATCCAGATTTTTTGTGTGTGATTTTTTTTTAACACTATGAGATAAAAGATGGCAGTAACAGAGCTATACATAGGCCCTGGTAATCAAAAAATATTTAAGATTTAATGTGACTTTTTAAAGGCAGAATTTCCTGAAGAGAGATAGCTTATAAAATTATTTGCTACATTTCAATTTAAATTGGGGAAATAACACAGTATTAATTGTGGTCTACAGTATTTATAAGCATATGAAGGAGTATAGATTTTAGATTTTTTGGCCACAAATTAGTAGCAATTAATTAAAAGTGTATCCTAAGAAGTGTTGAATATGTGTGTCTTATCCTGGAAACAAATGTGTCACTTGAATATATTCAAAACACAAACTAATAATATATTTAGAAGGTAATAATAGAAAATGTGTAAATTTAGTTCCTTAACATTTACCCATAAATTTATAGAAAACTAATTTTATGACTAGTATCAATAAACCCTTGCATCTTCTGACAGAAATTCAGTAAAGTTGAAGGACACAAAGTCAATATACAAAAAATTGTTGTATTTATACATGCCAACAGTTTACAATCTGAAAAGAAAACCGAGAGAGTAATCCCATTTACAGGAACTGAAAATAAAATGAAATTCCTAAAAATAAACTTTTCCAAAGGAGGGAAAGATCTCTACAATGAAAATTCTAAAATACTCATGAAAGAAATGGAAGAAACCAAATGGTAAGACATTCTATGTTCATGAACTGAAAGAATCAATATTGTTAAAATATGCACGCTATCTGAAAAAAATGTACACACTATTCAAAGAATTCTACAGATTCAATGCAGTCCCAACAAAGTAACAATGAAAGTCATCACAGAAATGGAAAAAGAAATCATAAAATGTATGTGTAACCACAAAAGAGGCAGAATAGCAAAGTAATCGTGAGGAAAAAAACCGCAGGCATCACATTACCTGACTTCAAATTATACTACAAAGTTATAGTAATAAACAACATGGTATAGGCATAAAAGCAGACACTTAGACCAATAGAACAGAATAGAAGACTCAGAAATAAATCCATCCATCTCCAGTTAACTCATTTTTGACAAAGGCAACGAGAACATGCCAAAAGACAGTCTTTTCAGTAAAGAGTGCTGGGAAAACTCGATTTCCATATGCAGAAGAATGAAACTAGACTCCTATCTCTCGCCATACACAAAAATCCAACCAAAATGGAAATTCTCCGGAGCATTGGTCTGGGCAAAGTATTTCTTAAGTCGGACCTCAAAACAGAGAACCAAAGCAAAATGGTCAAATGGGATCACATCAAGTTAAAAGTTTCTGCTTTTTGGTAAACACACCAATCAACAAAAGACTGAGACAACTTACAGAACAGGAGAAAATATTTGCAAACTACCCATCTGACAAGAGATTACTGACCAGAATATGTAAGAAATTCAAATGACTCAATAAGGAAGAAAACCCCAAACAATTCACTTTATAAATGGGCAAAATATCTGAATACATATTTCTCAAAATAAGACATACAGATGGCTAACAAGTATGTAAAAAATACTCAACATTACTAGTCATCAGAGAAATTCAAATAAAAACTACAATGAGGTATCATCTCACCCCAGTTAAAATCGTTTTATCCAAAAGACAAGCAATAACAAACGCTGGTGAGGATGTGGTGAAAAGGGAACCCTTGGACACTGTTGGTGGGAATGTAAATTAGTGTAACCGCTATGGAGAACAGCATGGCGCTTCCTCAGTGAACTAAAAATAGAACTTCCATTTGATCCAGTTATCCTACTTCTGGGTATATATCCAAAATAAAGAAAGTCAGTATATTGAATATACATCTGCACTTCCATGTGTATTGCAGCACTATTTACAATAGCCAAGATAGGAAAGCAACCTAAGTGTCCAATAACAGATGAATGAATTTTTAAAAATCTGGTACACACATGTTCCCACTTATAAGTGGGAGTCAAACACTGGGTACTCGGGGATATAAAGACAGCAACAATAGAAACTAGGGACTACTAGATGGGGGAGGAAGGAAAAGGAGCAAGGGTTGAAAAATCAACTGTTGAGTACTATGCTCAGTACCTGGGTGACGGTACTCATTCATCATCAAACTTCAGTATCATGCAGTATACCCAGGTAACAAACCTGCAAATGTAAGCTCTGAATCTAAAATAAAAGTTGAAGAAAAATGTGGTACATAGACACAGTGAAATATTACTTGGCCATAAAAGAATGAAATCCTGTCATGTGCAACAACATAGACATAACTGGAGGACATTACTCTAAGTGAAGTAACTCAGGAATGGAAAACCAGGTACTGTCGTGTTCTCACTTATAAGTGGGAGCTAAGCTATGAGGATGCAAAAACATACAGACTGATGTAATAGACTGCGGGTATTCAGTTGAGGAGAGGTTGAGAAGGGGTTAGGTATAAAAGACAACATATTGGGTACAGTGTACACTACTCAGGTGACAGGTGCACTAAAATCTCAGAATTCACTACTAGAAAACTCATCCATGTAACCAAAATCACCTGTGCCACCGAAAATATAATTAAAAAAAGAAAAGAAAAACACAAAAAATGTGTTATACATACACAATGAATTACTATTCAGCCATAAAAAAAGAATGAAATCTTGCAATTTGCAACAACATGAATGAAACTGAAGGACATTATGTTAAGTGAAATAAGCCAGGCACAGAAAGGCAAATTTTGCATGTTCTCATTCATATGTGAGAGCTAACAAAAAAATTAACTCATGGAGATAGACAGTAAAACAATGGCTGCCAAAACCCTGGAATAGTAATAATGAGAGGGAGACAAAGAAGAGATGGTTAATGGTTACAAAAGAAATACAGTTAGATAGAAGGAATAAGATCTAGTGTTTGGTAGCACAATAGGTGACTATAGTTAACAATAATTTATTGTATATTTCAAAGTAACTAAAAGAATGGAATTGGAATGTCCCTATCACAATACAGTTGATGAATGCATAAGGTAGTGGATACCCCAAATACTCTGATTTGATTGTTACACATTATATACTTATATCAAAATACCATATACCCCATAAATATGTACAACTATTATGTATTCATAATAATTAAAATTTAAAAAATAAACAATATACGTTAAAAGGAAATCATCAAAAATATATTCATTCTTTGAAGTATTTTTTCTTAAAATGCTATCCATGTTAAGGATACATTTGAGTCATGAGCAAAAAATTGGCGGACTAGTGAGGGAAATAATGATCATGATTAAAAACCTCTGATAAACAAGGAGTTCTAGGTCTTCAGACTTTTGAGTTGTTTTTCAACTATTGAATTAGTTATGCAAAAGAATGACAGATAATTGGGGTATATTTTACGTGCTTGGATGTAAATGCAATCTCAATGCTTTTTTTTTTTTTTTTTTTTGAAACAGGTATCATTTGGTTATCTTTTTCTTTTTATTTTCATCAAGAATATTTTTGGAGATCTTTCAGAGCACTTCTATGTTATATCATCCCTCCATATGTCTGGCAGAATCCCAGGGATTCCATTCCAGCTGGCAAGGCAGAAATTCTAAGAATTTGCACTGAATTTAATCTGATTTACCAGACTTAATAAGGTGGCTTTCATCAAGAAAATGCACAGAGACTAGAAGTATTTATTTTTGTTACATTACTTTTGTTCAAAAAATTTGATAAAACCCCCCCATATATGTATATGATATTAATCATTATCAGGGCAATAGGGAAAATCAATAACGCTGATTCTTGAATGTATTTCTTAAGTTATTTGGCATAGTCTTTGAATAATTTAATAACATGCATTAGATGTAGGACTATAATAAGACTATAATAAAATTAAAATGTTATTTTATTCTACAGATTGAAGAACAATACTGAATGTGATCCAGCTATATGTGATATTATCACTTCTAATATTTTTTCTCAGTAATTGTACATAATTATTATACTTTTAAATTTAGAAAATAGAACGTCTGAATAATTTTCAAACAAATGGTCTTAGACTACTGATTTGAAAATTAAGGAATGGCATAGAAAAAATAGCCCTTGGCAGTTCTGTACAAAAGACCTACAAATGTCTAACAACACTATTATCTGGCTGGTGCTATTCTGTAATAATTTAGTCTATCTTTAAGCAATAAACATTAGACAGAAATCACATATACATTCAAGTTTCCCTAATAATGTAATTTACTCTTTATTTGTATAAAACAAAGAACCTATAGGTTTGGGACTAACATGATGAAAATGAAAATGTTGAAATACATATGTATATATATTGGGAGCCTAACAAGTGCTCAAATATGGGTATTAGAGAGGGTTATAAGAGTGCCAAGAGGAACCCTTACCCGGAAGAAAAGTAGGAAGGCACCAGTGAAAGTTTCCAGAAGGAAGAGGCATCAAAACTGAGATATAAGCAAAATCAAAGATAAAATTCCATGTATAGAAAAGGGCATAAGAGAAGCCCCAGATGTGAAAGAGCACATAGAGAGTTTTAGAAATGAAAACAAAAAACAAGCAAACAAACAAAACCAGTGGGATTGGATTATAGAGTTGTATGTGAGAGGATGAAGGCTTTCAGGAGACTGATCTGAAATGATAAACAATTCAAAAGGAGTCTTTGTATATTTTGACTTCTATGGTATCTTTAGATATTTATTTCTATACCTTTTATCTGTTTTATTTTTTTCCTGAAATTGATATGATGAACTTTAAAAAATAATCATATGTGTTTTTAATTATTTATTTTGTATTTTCAAATATTTATTTTAACTTTTGGGAGAGTTTTGAGATTTTATCTCGTATCTTTTATTCTGTTAAGGGTATCGTCATATTTTTTTTAATTTTGAGAGTCTAAACACTCTTTATATGTTTACTTTTATTACATAGACTGTAATTTTTTAAATTTTGCTTTACTTTTATCAAAGCAATATATGAACAGCACTTTCTAAATTAATGGAAATAAAAGATTTAAAACAAAAAAGTCAAGAATGTTCTAGTGATGTCACTATTCCAGAGGCCCACCTCTCATCTGCAGCATAGGCTCAGCTTTTTATTTTCATATTTCCATATATCTAAATAACATATACTGTTATCTTTTGATTTATCAGTTTTAGAAAAGAATATTGACTTTCTGTGATGGTAGGTAAGTATTTAGATCTTTGATAATATCATTCTTTCTACTTTTGTTTTCCCATTATCCTGCTACAGTTATATTAAATTTTAGTAAAGTCAATATTGAATGCCTATAGTATTATGCTTGCTCAAATATTACCCATAGCTGAACACTTTAGTGTGCTGCAATTATGTCTCTTTAATACTTTTTGGTTTAGCTAATAATTGCCTTGTTTTATAATTTAGCCAATATCTTTACACCTACTGATAATTGATGGATGTATTAATTTTTTAGGTCAGCCATAACAATGTTACCTCAAACTAGGTGGCTTAAAATAATAGAAATATATTGTCTCACAGTTCTGAAGGCCAGAAATTCAGAAGCAAGCATTCATTCCTCAGGGCCATACTCTCTCTACAACCTGTAGGGAGGGCTACAGTAACCAACAGCATGGTACTGGTACAAAAACAGACACATAGACCAACATAACAGACTAGAGAGCCCAGAAATAAGGCCACACACCTACAATTATCTGATCTTCAAAAAACCTGACAAAAATAAGCAATGGGAAAAAGATTCACCATTCAATAAATGATGTTAGGAAAACTGGCTAGCCATATGCAGAAAATTGAAATTGGAACCCTTCCTTACACCATATACGAAAACTGACTCAAGACGGATTAAAGTCTTAAATATAAAACCCAAGGCTGTAAAAACGCTGGAAGACAACCTAGGCAATACCATTCAAGACAGAGGCGCGAGCAAAAATTTTGTGATGAAGATGCCAAAAGAAATTGCGGCAAAAGCAAAAATTGACAAACGGTATCTAATTAAACTACAGAACTTCTGCACTGCAAAAAAGGAAACTATCAACAGAATGAGCAGACAACCGACAGAATTGGGAGAAAAATTGCAAACTAAGGTCAATACCCAGATCTAATATAAGCAACTTAAACAAATTTAAAAGACAAACAACCCCATTAAAAAGTGGGCAAAGGACATGAACAGACACTTCTCAAAAGGAGACATACATGTGGCCAACAAGCATATCGAAAAAACTCAACGTCATTGATTATTAGAGAAATGCAAGTCAAAAACACAATGAGATACCGTTTCAGTCAGAATGGCTGTTATTAAAAAGTCAAAAAATAATCGTTGCTAATGAGATTGTGGAGAAATAGGAACACTTATACACTATTGGTGGGAGTGAATTAGTTCAACCATTGTGGAAGACAGTGTGGAGATTCCTATGACCTAAAGACAGAAATACCATTTGACCCAGCAATCCCATTAGTGGGTACATACCCAAAGAAATATAAACAGTTCTATTATAAAGACACATGTACATGTATGTTCATTTCAGCACTATTCACAATAGCAAAGGCATGGAATCAATCCAAATACTCAGCAAAAACATGGGATCAACACAAATGCTTATTATAAACTGGACAAAGACAATGTGGTACATACATACCATGGAATACTATGTAGCCATAAAAAATGAGATCATATCCTTTGCAGGGACATGGATGGAGCTGGAGGTAATTATCTTTAGCAAACTAACCAAGGAACAGAAAACCAAATACTTCATGTTCTCACTTATAAGTGAGAGCTAAATGAGGAAAACACATAGACATATAAAGGGTAACAACACACACTGGGGCATATTGGAGGGTAAAGGGTGGAAGGTGGGAGAGCATCAGGAAAAACAGCTAATATGTACTAGGCTTAATACCTGAGTGATGAAATAATCTGCACAACAAATCTCCATGACACAAGTTTATGAAAAAACCTGCACATCCTATATATGTACCCCTGAACTTACAACAAAAGTTAAAAAAAAAACAAAAATCAAAAAACAGCAGGGGAGAATCCTTCCTTGCCTCCTCCTAGTTTCTGGGGGTTTGTGTTCATTCCTCAGTTTGCAGCTGCAGCACTTCAAACTTTACCTCCTTCATCACAGGGCATTCTCCCCCAAAACCTGCCACTCCTGTGTCTGTGTCTCTTTTCTTCGTATAATCACACTTGTCATATTGGATTAAGGGCTCACCTTACTTCAGTATGACCTCAACTTAATTACACATGCAACAACTCTATTTCTAAATAAAGTCACATTTTGAGGTGCTGAGGGTTAGGACTTCAGCATATTTTTATTTGAGAGGTGGGAGGGGAAACAATTTAATCCATAACAATAAATCTTCATTTTTTTTTTCCCCTCTTGGAAACATTTCCTTTGGGACTCTCAATTATTCTATCTGAATTACTTTGTCTTGGGTATGTCACACACCTATTATCCTGGGAAAATTTTCTGCTGTTATCCTGGGAAATTCTCCGTGTCCTTCTCCTGAGTTGGATTATAGGGATCTCATAATTTCTTATAGTGGCTTAATCATGTCTGTCTCATGATTCACATTTTCTCTAATTAAACGGTGACAACAGCAGCAGCAGCAGCAGCAGCAGCAGCAGCAGCAGCAGCAGCAGCAGCAAAATAAAGAGCTCACTAGCACAACTGGCACAAGTGAAGACAAAATTAATTAGCAGTTATGTCAACAGGAAAAATTCTTTCCAAGTGCCAACAATGAGAAAAGTAAATAGAAAACATGGAAGAAAAGTCAAGAGCCTGAGAGGTACGTCTAGAAATGACAAATCAAGCAAATAGAACTTTCAGAAAGACAAAACAGGAAATGAACATAACGTAAACCTCAAAGAAACAATCGAGGGATAGTGTTCAAAACTAAATAATGTCACATCCTCAAACTAGAAGAATCCTCTTAAGTTATAAGTAACATTAAAAAGATCAGTACAGTCTCTGGAGAACTATCAGAACATATAAGGTGTGATGAGAATATCTTAAATGCTTCCAAAGAGAAAATATATGTTGTAATATATTGTCAATGTTATGACCAAAACTAGTTTTAAAAATAAAATTATGTACTCACTCTACTATTAAATGTGAGGTCAAAATAAAGACACTTTTAGACATTTAAATTATCAGAAAATTTACCATACTTAATTTGGAAGAATTACAAAATGAAGATAAATGCCAATGAATATTTATTAAAGTATTAAATATTAAAATGAACCAATATTAATATGGTATAAAATAGACAATGATAAAATTATTAATATCAATTAAATCAAGTTAAATAGTGGTTATAAAGCATAATATAGTTTTAATATCACATTTATATAGCATCATTATTGGAGATGGAGAAGCAGAAGGCAGGGATCATGGAAATGTTAAGCCTTTGTCTAGTTCTGAATAGAAAAACCAGACACTCATTGACCTAGTAATGTTAATATTTTTAAGGATAATTAGGAAATAGAGATTAAAACACAACTTCTAAAATATTAGAAAGGAGAATAATAGAACAAAAAGTTAATATGACTGGTGTAAAAAGACACAAGAATGAGAAAACCCATGAAAAGAAAGCCTGTGGTATAGAAAACAACAAAATGATAACATGCATTAAAGTATATCACAAATCATGGTATGTGTAAATACTCAAACTCACCTATTAAAATGTAGACCTGATTATATCAGTAAAACCCCAACTAGCTTGCAACAACAACAGAAAAACAAATAAAGGCAATTGATGAGGCCTCCAATAAAACAAAATTATAATAGAATATTGACTATCAAGGGATAACAAGCATAACTACATGAATGACAAAAATAGAAAAATAACAATACTGCAGACTGAGGAGAAGTCAAGGCAGAAAATTAAAGAGAGAAATGGGAGACATAAAAATAAAATTTTAGTACTTACCAACAAAGCTGTGAGATACATTTGAAGAAACTGTTTAAAGTATAAGAATTTTTTACAAAATTATAAGGCAGGCCAGGTGTGGTGGCTCATGTCTATAATCTTAGCACTTTGGGAGGCCAACATGGGAGGATCACTTGAGCCCAGGAGTTCAAAACCAGCCTGGGCAAATGAGGCCCTGTCTGTATAAAACAAAACAAATAAAACAAAAGTTGAAAAGTTTAATATACCTCCTCAGAAATCAAGCAATTGAAATGATAAAAAATTAATGTATGGAGGAAGTGAGTAACACATCAATACATTTGACAGGCCAACATATATAGAATTCTCTATTCCCCTTCAAAAAGGCACATCTTTCTCAAAAGCACGTGGAATCTTGATAAAAAGTGACATGTCATATCATAAAGTTAATATGAATAAATAGCAAAGTAATTTGAAAAGTATAGATCAGATAACATTATCATTTAACTTTTAACACTTTAGATCTATTGCTCTATTGAAGTCACAAAAAGTAAATTACTAGTTCAAACTAGAAATACGTATTATCATGTATTAAAAACATTTAAATTATATTTCTGTAAGCATCATTTAATGTACTAATATCACAACATTTAAAATTTATTTACTGTTATTTTGTGTTTATTATGTAATAGACAATATTGTTATACTTTCATTTTAATTACATGTTACATGGCCAATACAATTTACTGTTTACCAAATTTTTTATTTCTTATTTTGTGAATTGGTTATATTTCACAAAATGCTTTTATAATAATTTGTATAAATGTTATTTTAATTTACTAACAAATTATCTTTATTTTCATACTACATTTTAATTTTTACTGTCAAATTTACCATTTTTTATCTTCACTATCTATCCTTTTTGAACTTACAAGTTACTCCTTCCTGTTTAGTCACTAGTCAATTCAATTTCCCTCGAAATGTGCAGCT
>NW_016804113.1:522386-527222 GCF_001698545.2 Rhinopithecus bieti | reverse complement strand
AAAAAAAAAAAAAACTACAAAAAAATCTTAGGTATTAGGTAAATATCTAAGTTGATATTTTTGAAAAAACTAAAGAGTTAATACAAATACATTAATTATAACATTTGCCAATTTAGAATGGATCATTTCTCCAAAGAAGACATAAGAACAGCCAAGAGTTACATGAAAAGATTTTTAACATCACTAACCCTTAGGGAAAGGCAAATCAAAATCACAATGAAATATCAACTCATACCTGTTAGGAAGGCTATTGCCATAAAAATAAAATATAACGAATTTTGGCAAGGATATAGAGAAAAGGAAACACTTGGAAACTGTTGGTAGGAATGTAAGTTGGCACAGCTGCTATAAAAAACATATGGAGTTTCTTCAAAAAATGAAAGGGGAAACTACTGTGTGATCTAGTAATTCCACTTCTGGGCATATATCTAAAAAAATTAAGATATGTCTGCAACCTCATATTCATTGTAGTTTTATTTACAATAGTCAAGATTTGGAAAAAACCTAAATGTCCATCAACTGATGAGAGGATAAAGAAAATGTGGAATAAACACACAATAAATATTATTCAACTATAAAAAGGAAGAAAACCCTGCCATATGGGTAAATCTGGAAGGCATTATGCTAAGTGAAACAAGCCAGTCATAGAAGGAAAATACTTTATGAATCCAGTTATACATTGTGTTTTAGCCTGTCTTGTAGTATAACAAAATACCTGAGCTTGGTAATTCTTAATGAATACAAATTTATTGGCCCACTGTTCTAGAGCCTAGAAAGTCTAAGAGCATGGCACTGGCATCTTGTGAGGACCTTCTTGCTGTGTCATCCCATGACTGAAGGACAAAGAGAGGGTGAGATGAGAGAGAGACAACAGAGGGCCAAATATTATTTTATAAGAAACCCACTCCCACAATAATAGTATTAATTTATTCATGAGCATTGAGCTTTCTTGACCTAATCACCTCTTACAGGTTCCACCTTTTGACACTGTTGCATTGGTGATTGAGTTTCCAATGCATGAGTTTTGGGGGAAACATTCAACCATAGCATGAGGAAATAAGCAATAAGCAAACTCATGGAGACAGAGAGTAGAGTGATGGTTGTCAGAGAGTGAGTGTAGGGTAAAATAAGTGGTTCCTGTTTAACAAGCGTGATTTCTTAGTTATGTAAGATGAGTAGGTTGTAGAGGTCTGCTGTAGAACATTGTGCCTATAGTCAACTGTTAAAGAAAAATAAAAAAGAGTATTCCAAACTTAATATACTCAAAAGTGGGCCCATGATATTTCTTCTAATATTATTCTCTTTCAGTATTCCCTATTTCAGGATACGTTTTCATCACCCATTCAGTTATTAAAGCCTCAAATACACAAGTCTGTCCTAACACCTGCCATTACCACAATGTTGCAAAGTTGGGTAAATGTCACCTGATAAATATATTTTGAATTAATCCTTTCTCTCAATTTCTATTTATTTTTCTATTATTTTTTGTATGGCCTCTTTAAATTGCTCTTTAAAGAGTCAATCTGCATTTTATCCATTTTAATCTTTACCCTGTGGCCAGAGTGATTATTTCAAAGTTTGTCTGATTATCTCACTTCCATGCACAAAAATCTTCAATAATTCACTGTGACTTGTAGATAAATTTAAGTCCTTAAAATGCTTTATGAATAAAATGACTATACATACTACATTGCCAAGGCAGTTTCAGTTTATATCTGTTATCTTAGTGGCATAATTTTCAGTGGCAGCCCTTTCATTCATGAGGGTACAGAATTTGACAATAAATTTTGTGCTCAACCTAACTGTAAGGCCCTTTATTATCTGTCTTCTCCCTTCCTCTTAAGCTTCATTCTGAACCTTGATCTTTCTCACTCTCATAGCTCCAGCTTTTTGCTTATTCCTTGGTCTATGCCACGCTCCCTCTCCACTCAGTGTATTTGCATAAACTCATACGCCAGAGACTACCTCTCCTTATTCTTCGGGTGTCAACTTGAGTGCTACATCCCCTAATTAAGAATTATCTGATCATCTAAAATGTTCAAATCCCCCTATTATGTCATGCACCCATCCTTTGTTATACTTATTATGAGAGTAATTTTAAATTATTTCTTTGATTACTTTGTTAAATTTGCTTTGTGTACTAGAAACTTACTAGTGTATAAGCACCATGGCATTGCTAAATAAATAAATTGGTTAATTTTAATTATTGATGTAAAGTGATGAGAAAAAATAAAATTTCCCCCCTGTGCACAGCTCAGTTTCCATGATGCATCATTAAAATCACTTCTTTGCAGAATAACAACTTTCTTGCCCTTTTCTTCCTTTTTCATATGCATGTGGCAAAATTTCAACCTTGGAGGAAACTGAGTACTGATTACCAGGGGTCTTTAGTGCCATGAGATAATGTTACTATCTTACTTTCCTATTTTATAAGAAAACCATTTCATGTCAGATGCTCTCTACATAAGTTGTTTACACATTCTTCCTATTTTATCCTCAGCTGACCATTTTTCTTCCTATTTCACAGAGAAGGGAACTTGTATAGGCTCCCCTAATATATTAACACATATCACCCATGTATCTTCTCTCATATCCTTATACTCTGCCATTTCTTCTGACTATTTCTACTAATTCCCTCTTACCTACTGAAAGGGAATTCTTTAATTCTAATTTTGACATCATTTATTCCGTCTCCGCAATAGCATTTTAATCAGTAATTACATATTGTTCAGTATTTTTAAGGAAAAAAATATCTCCTAATACCCCATATATTCCCCAGCTACTGACCTATTATTCTCCACCACT
The DNA here is from genome assembly GCF_001698545.2 of Rhinopithecus bieti. NCBI lineage: Eukaryota > Metazoa > Chordata > Mammalia > Primates > Cercopithecidae > Rhinopithecus > Rhinopithecus bieti. The sequence goes on along the minus strand of NW_016804113.1, from coordinate 524,417 downwards.
GTACAGAAAAAAAACTCCTCCAAAGTCATGCCTGGACATTCTTTCTCACAAACTATTTAAATTAGACCTTTTTTCCCTACTGCTCTATGAAAAATATTCTTCATCACTAACCATTTCCATATTGGTAAATCCAATGGTGATTCGTATTGTTATCTTGCTTGACCTATCAGAGAATTTAAAAGAAGGGATTGTTCTTTTCTTTTTGATACATGTTCTTCACTTGTATTCTGAGGTTCCATGTTTGTCCAGTTTTCCTCTTATATTGGTTGCTCCTTTGTCGATCTCTTTTGCTGGTTCCTTCTTATTTCCCCAGACTCTTAATATTTTCATGGTTAGAGTCCAGTCTTCAGACTTTTATCATCTTCATCCATACAAAGTCCCTCAGCAATTTCACTTAGTTAGATGGCTTGTAATACCAACTGTACTCTAGTGACTCTCTGATTTATGTCTCCATATAGATGCTGAGATGTGAACTCGACACTTTGATATCCAAAAGCACACACAGCATCTCTACCAAAGATTTAATAGCTGTCTCAAAATTCACATGTCCAAAACAAAACTCTTTCCTGTTCCCAAAGCTTGTACTTCCCACAATAAATTCAGTGCTAAATTTATTTTTCCAGTTTGCTCATTCATACCAAAAACAACTTTCACTCCTTTGTACTTCCTACTTAATGTCCATTCTAATTACAAATCTTATCGAGCCAACATTCAAACGGCATTCATCTGAACACTTCATATCATTTCCACCACTGTCACACAGTATAAGCCACTATCGTCTCTCAATGGAAATTTACAAAACATCTTAACTGGTCTTTTGGTTCCACCCTTATCTTTCTATATGCTTTTCTCTACACAGACTTTAGAGTGGTCCTTTTCAAAGCATGTTGTATTGTGTCACTCTTCTGCTGAGAATCCCCATAACTCCTCACCTCACTCCAAAGAAATGCTAAAGTCCCCTTAACACCCTATAAGGCTCTATAAAATATCTCCCTCCTTATTTCCTTTATGGTGATGCCTTTCATTACTCTCCTTCTTGCTCAATCTGCTCTAGACTCACCAACATCCTTGGTATTCCTGAACACCCTAAAATGTCCACAGCTTGCCTGTACTTTGGTGACCAGGATGTTTCTCTCTAATAACATCATTTATCCCCTTTATTCTTCATATCCCTATTCAAATATAAACTTATTAATGAGAAATGTGTTAATCAACCATTTAAGAATACACACTCTTCACCCCTCTTCCTTATTGTCTTGTATTTCCTCAAAACAATCATTCCAATTGGCATACTCCATGTTACAGTTATGTATGTTTTTTTCATCTGTACCTTTTCTCTATGAAATTAGGGATGTTTTATCTCTTTTACTTTCATTTTACTCCTGCATTCCTCAAATTTAGCAAGGATTTTGGTATATGGTAAAACTTGCCATACAAATTGTAAGTGAATGAATGAATAATTAATTAATTAAACTAATATAGAGGCTTAGAGCCACTGATTGATATGGCTGGCTTAATTGATCCCAGCCCACTTCCTGTAGCTGCTATAGATTTTCCAAACACCAGGCATGTATTTTAAGTCAGGCAATTGGAGAGGCAAATTAACCGATTGCTGAAGGCACAGGAAAAGGCTTATGTCATTTGAATACTGCCGCGCTTCTCTCCCAGGGATTAGCAGGAACTAGGATAAATTTGGAGACAGAAGGGAGCGAGTGTTTGATGGACCTGCATAGTAGGTCACAAAGAATAAACATTCAAACTCATTCTATGAATGATTAATTACTTACTTGCACTACACACAGAATGGAATATTATTTTGTGTCATTGCTGGGGGAATTTACCTAGAACTCAGTGTGTGACTTAAAACCAGCCATTTTCTGATAATGATGTGGGAGTTCAGGATCAGGCTGACACAGATAAAGTTACATGCCAGGACCCAGGCAGGGATAAGGGGGTGGCTGGATTAAGTACCAGATTTAGTCTACTTAAAAGGTTGGCCCAATACTGTGCAAAATGCTGTGGGGGGGGGGG
>NW_016804113.1:508956-522096 GCF_001698545.2 Rhinopithecus bieti | reverse complement strand
GTTTATGTCCTTTACATTCACATTTGATATACACTAGCTTACTGTAGAAATACAGGTTTAAAAGAGCAGACTTGCTAAGGTTAATTCAGAAAGATTTAATTTTGGAAATGTATAGTTTGCAGCAGTATTTCTGGTTTGTAAATAAGGCATTCTACCAGGAATGAGGGAATGAGATATAAGCTATACACAGACCTTACAATTCTGTATATAGGTAAGTTTCACTAGGTAGAAGTTTAAAACATCTCCTTATCAGTGCATAAATATTTTAGAGATTGCCTAAATATCTAAGCTCTATAAACTATATGTATTCCTTTAAAGTAGAAGCAAAAAATAAAGAGACAGAGAAAGAGAGCAAATTGAAATGCATGTGGGTCAGCATACCATATATATGTTAACTACAACCACCTCTCACAGAGAAGAGTTAATACTTTGTATTTTGAAAAAAGACCCCCCCCCCCCCCCCTTTTTTTTTTTTTTTTTTTAAACGCACAGAAGATAGAGCAGAAATAAAAATGAATGCAGGGAGACCAGTGAAGGGGTTATTGCATTTGTCCTGATAAGAGATACTTATACGAAGATTGGGTTAATATATACAGATACAATTAGACACGCATGAGATACATTAAAGTGTAGAATTGATTGGACTTGCTACTGCTTACCTTTGGTGAAGTGTAGAGAAAGGGAGAAGCTGTGAATGGCAGACTTCGGATTTTAGCGCTTGGATCAATGGCAGCACCATTCACTAAGGAAAGGAGCTAATGAGGGCAGTTTTGTGTGTGAAATGTGTGTGTGTGTGTGTGTGTGTGTGAATTTAAATTCAAAATTGCAAATTTTGTATCAGACTTTGAAATATGTGGGAGACATCCCATTAGAACTAGTGAAAGTGCAAGTGGATATATAGATTTAAAACCCTGAATTAGTAAATATATTCGAAAGTCATCTCTTCATAGACACAAATTGAAGGCAGAGCAGTTGATGAAATTTATATTAAAAACTATTAGAAAAATGAGAAATTGGCCTAATATTTAATACTATAAATGGAGTCAACTTTTTTACTATAAAGGGCCAGATAGTAAATATTTTAGGCTTTGTAGGCCAAATGGTCTCTGTTGCTACTACACATTTGCCATTGTAGTGCAAAATTGACCAGACAATATATAAATGAATGAGCATTACTGTGTTCCAGTAAATTTTTATTAACAGATGTTAGGAAGCAAACTGGACTTGACCCATGGACCTTAGTTTGCTGACCCATGAACTAGAATCCCGAATCTAAATATCAGATAAGTGAAAATGAATTGGTAAAGATGTGGGAGAAGGCAGAAAAAGATCAACTGAGAGTTGTGTTAGAGACGCAGATAGAAGAGAGAATTCAAAAAAGATAAAAGTTTTTTTAATTTAAAAATCCTATTGGAGTTAGCCACATAATAGTCATTGATCGCCTTGTTAAAATCTATTTTAAAGATACAGTAAAAAGCGAATGATTGCAATGGGTTGAGGAGATTGGAAGGAGGGTAAATGGACACAGTAAATACAGATAACGCTTTTATGAAAACCAGACACGAAGAGGACAGGGATAAAATGTACCTGGAAAGAGAAGGGTTTTCTCAATGTAAATGCAAAGTAGATCTAAAGTAGATAATCATTTACATCAAGATTGTATGTAGTCAGTATGTAGTCACATGTTTATGCACCCTATTTCAAGCTCCTTACTTCATTTTGTTCTCACTAGTTTAAGCTAGAAGCTTTGAGACTTGGTGCAGCAACTGCAGATTACAACGTCAAAGCTCAACAAACATCTCTTTTCCAAGTCCTACTCACCTGTAAGGGAGTTAAGTTCATTTTAGGAATACACTTGTTTAGGACATGGAGTGGGGAAACTATTTCCTTTAATGATTATATCTTGTATCAGTGACAGTACTGGATAAGAAAACAACAAAAGTGAATGACTTTTATTAAACGTAGAGGTTTTATGTCAATTTGTTAGTAAACCAGTTGTAAGCTGGCACCCCTGCGGATTCAGAAACCTAGTTAAACTTAATTTGTAATCTTTGAGAATCAGGAGGGCTCCTTGTAACTGCTGAAGATTAGCTTATAGTTAACATGCCTATGTTATCCTTTGTAGGTGCTTCACCATTTTCCACAAAAGATTCCTTGCACCTTGATACGGTTTAGCTGTGTCCCCACCCAAATCTCATTTGAATTGTAACTCCCACAATTCCCACGTGTCCTGGGAGGAACCCAGTGTTAAGTGATTGAATTATGGGGGCGTTTCTTTCCTTTGCTGTTCTCATGATTGTGAATGAGTCTCAAGCGATCTGATGGTTTGATAAAGGGAAACCCGTTTCACGTGACTCTCATTCTCTCTTTGCCTGCTGCCATTCACGTAAGACCGGACTTGCTCCTCTTCGCCTTCCACCATGAATTTGAGGCTTCCCCAACCACGTAGAACTGTAAGTCCAATTAAACCTCTTTCTTTTGTAAATTGCCCTGTCTCAGGTATGTCTTTATCAGCAGTGTGAAAACAGACTAATACACACCTGTAATTTATTGTATTCATTTTCTGGAAATAACCACTTTCCATGACTTTTCTTTATTCAGCTTTAATCTGCTTCACTTTCCTCTGCATGTGCTCCCTCGTTTTCTGGAGGGAACATACCCACTTTTCCAACTGTCTCAAGACAAATGCTTTTGAGAACTTTTCCCTTTTCTCCTTAAGAGAGACGGTGCACAAACTACTAACAGCATAACAATTTCTTTATCTCATTACATTTGTGTTCACTCTTCTCCGGAAAAAATTGAGCACAGGATTTACGATAAGGGCCTTTCTCTCAGCCAGATTTTTGACCTTATTCAAAAGGCAGTCCAAATTCCTACTTAAATGTATCCTTCAATTAAAAACGCACATTAAAGACTTAAGTGCAAACCTGCAGGACTGCCTTAATTTTCTTCTCTCCTTTACAATCTGAATTACATAAAGAATTAATGCAGCATTTTAAGGTAGCTAAAATACTTCCATGCTGTAGCTTTAGGCAAGCGTTGTCCTTCACACTGCTTACATTGCAGCTTAATATTATCTAAGGACAATGGACACCTTTAATGTACTCAGTTATTTATTAAGTATACCTTCATTCTAGCCTTAGAGATTGATGATTATTTAGAGTTCTAATTTATTGTAAAATGTTAAATTCATATTTTAGGCAAATTCATACTGATGAGGCCAAACTCAGAGAATATCTTTGTTTATATGTGATCTGAAGCCACTTTAAATCCCATTGATAATGCTGTCAAATCTTTGGCTATATAATTATTTTTAGAATTCCAATTTCTTTCAGAAGATGATGCTATATTTGTTATCAATCCTTTATAGAGAATGGATATAAATTACCTATGCCATGCAACTTAGGACCAATATGCGTTTAGATTTGAATCCCAGAATCGGAATTAAGAGAGTAAGATAACTATGTGTTATAAGCAAAAGCCATAGATACAGAAAAAAGCATGGTACCTAGCTTTTTAATTTTTTCAACTATTTTTGAGAAAAAAAGATTAAGGACTCGAGGGTCCTTTGTCCTGCAATACACTGGAAAATGTCAGGCTTCTACTTATTAAAGATGAAATAATTGAAGACTACTTTAAGATCTTGCCCCTCAATATTGAGCCTAGCAGATGTACCATAACCGTGAATATCCTCCAGCCAGTTTTACTGTGTTTTAGAAATTACATATTCTATCAATAATTCAAGGATAAAAATGATGGTAACTGGAGGTGAGGTAAAGTAGACTCCTGAGAGTATAAGAAAACAGATGAACAACAACTGGTGTTCTGGCCAGAAGTCTAAGTGAAAAAGAGTTTTAGAGTACATTAAACTCACCTGTGGCCAGGGGGTTTCAAATATCCTGATACTCAGAATGTATCCAGATCAATTAAATAAGAATTTCTGGGAGTGAGACCCAAGTATAGGTATATTCTAAAAGTTATCAGGTAATCCTCATATGGGCTAAGCTTGTGAATCATACATTTAGAGACTTTGGCAAATAAATGTTGTAGACATCAGTGAGAAATAAATTTAATATTGTGTCTAATTCTGCACACTTAAACAAGTTTTATATTTTTTTAGTTTTAAAAAGTCCATATTTAAAGACTATTGACCTGATACTTGCAAATAGGATCAGTAGAATTTATTGGAATTATTTGATTGTGGCAAGAAAGACAAACAAACAACAACAAAATTGGGCCAGAGCAGATAACTCTAAGAATAAGAAGAGTTAGCTAATGTATAAATGTTAGAGGTCATTGTATCTACTTGTACCTAGGTATTTATATTTCTTTAACTTTTGCTCTAATTTTAAATATCAATTAGATAACTCCAAAATACTCATTTTTTTTTGTTTTGCTCTTTACATAAAAATTAAAACATTTACATTGAAAGGCATGCAAAACACTTTTTTTTCTAAATTAATATCATTGTTTCAAGACTTGCTTTTTCAATCAATACCTTGAGTCAGATTTTCCTGTTTCAGGGTTTCTTGTAATGTCGTTTATAGTTCACATGAATCACAATAACAATGACTCATATTAAAACTGAAGGTTCATGATCTCTGCCTCAGATATACAGAACCATAATCTCCTAGAGAGAGGCTTTGTAACTTAAATTCTATTTACAATCTTCCCAGGAGCTTCTGATACACAGTGAATTTTCAGAATCATTGCTTTACTTCCCTCGAGGTAAAACTCGAGATTTATACTTTCAGCAGTAGGGTTAAATGTTTACATGCCATAGAAGGCCAGGAGAGGGCAGCAGAAAGCTGAAATTTATGGGGAAAAAAAGGGAAGACTTGAGGGACCTTGGAAGTCCCCTAGAATTTGAGAGAACATACATCTAGAAAAATAGGTAAGAGTTTGTAACTGCAACTAAAAAGTAAATCTATTGGTCCATTTTGTTAGGTAATTTAAAACAGAGCTGAAAAAGGTGAGAAGAGTTCATTCAAAACCATTTGTCAAAGTGGAAAGCAACTCAACTGGAAAGCATGCCTAAGAAACTGATTTTTCGGCCATAAATATGCCCAGAATAAAGAGGACAGGCACCAGAGGAAAGGTACTAGAAGAAACAAGCTGAACAAAAAAGTATGACAAGTTAGCGGTGATGATTGTGAAAACATAATTCCATCGATGTATTAACTCAATTCCTTAAGAAAAAAATAATGGCCTTGATGATGCTCAGGAAATAGAAAACAGAATCTTAAAGCATTGATTTCCAAAATTTTCATAAATATAAAGGAGTTAGAAAACCATCAGCTTTGTTTAATGTAATTTTTTTTGAGATTCTTTACACCTTAACAATTACTTTGTTAATCTTTAGTTTACTACTCGGTGTGTCTGTGTATGTGTGTGTGTGTGTGTTGTCTGAGCAGAAACTTTAGCTAAAAATTTGAACTTCCTTTATATTTCATGCTTACGTTTTTATATTTACCTTTCATCTTACTAATGTACATTTCCCCATTCTATTTACCTCTGTGCATAAATGGCAATTTCTTTCTTGTGGACTGAGTACAAATTGTCTACAACTATAATAGGACAGGAAACCAAACACAGCATGTTCTCACTCATAGGTGGGAATTGAACAATGAGAACACTCAGACACAGGAAGAGGAACATCACACACTGGGGCCTGTTGTGGGGTGAGGGGAGGGGGGAGGAATAGCATTAGGAGATATACCTAATGTAAATGACGAGTTAATGGCTGCAGCACACCAACATGGCACATGTATACATATATAACAAACCTGCACATTGTGTACATGTACCCTAGAACTTAAAGCATAATTAAAAATATATATATGGAAAAACAAACAAACAAAAAATAGTAACATCTCTTGCTAGAATGTTTATGAAGTTTGTCAGCACTGAAATGTTCTCCCAGTACTAGGCATTCAATTGATGTTATTAGCAAGCTGATTTTTATTAGAAGGAAAAGAAGTTCGTTATCCCATTCAGTCCAAATCTTCTACAAGTAATTAATTTTTTCAGATGTTTGTTCCTGCCAAAGGACAATGACTTGCCAAGTTTGCTTTAGACCTTGTCTATTGTTACGCTGTCATGTTTTCATAACCATGTTTAATATTACATATAACCTGCAGACATATTATATACATATTGCTTGTTATTCCATTATTTCATATGATTAACTCTCTTAAATTAGTAGGAAGTAGTTTACCCTAGTTTATTGCCAAATACAGAAACACAAGAGTGAATAGTTGTGTGCATTCAGAAATTTTAATAATATAAATAAATTTTAATTATAAATACAACAAAAGGAAAATAGCTAGTCTATGACTAGTAACTAGTATTTGTTATGTGGTGATGACAGATGGTCAAAAGATTACAGGTATTTTCAGAAATGGTTTAAGTAGAAAAGAGTGTTGTTTTTTGATGAAAAGCTAGACTTTTAAGAACAGCTGACAACAAAACTTAATTGGAGGAAGTCTTTTACATTGTTGTAAATATTCTGCTGTATGGTAGGAAGCAAAATACGAACTAATTTTTTTCAGAAATCATTAATAGCCAATTGATCCTCAAGTTGAAAGATAAATTAAATATTTATATATGATCTCAGAAAATATATGAAAAAATATATGAAAACAAAGTAACTATAAAGCTATCATAGTGTATAATGCAAATATAAGGCAATCTACAGATATAAAAACCTATTTGATGAAACTGAAACAGTTGAGGTACTTCTACTAAAAGCCCCACCATATATATATATATATATATATAGTGTATATATATTTGGTATATATCTGTATATATTATATATATGGTATATATATTTGGTATATGTGTGTGTGTGTATGTATATATATTGTGTGTGTATGTATATATACATATATATATACATATATATACATACACACCCATACACACATATATATGCCTCAAAATAAAAATATAAAAATGAAAGTATTTGATTGAATAATTTTAGGTGAAGAATTTAGGAGAAGGTAAGAAAGTATAACTAAACTGTGTCAAATGAACAATCAAAATATTGGTCAAAAGTATACTATAATGATAATATAAATATAACAAACCAAGGACACAGGGTAAGAAGAGAACATTGATGGGTTAAAATCCAACATATTTTCAGTGCATTTTCATTACACTGAAAACTTAGGGAACCAAACACAAAAGTAGAGAGAGTTAGACAGGATTAGCCGCATTCTGTTCCTCAAAAAGCTGTTAAAAATAATGATTCTCAAAAAATAAGAAAGTAATATATTCTCAAAAGCAATAGTAATAATACTTTGCTGAAGTTGCTTATCAGCTTAAGAAGTCTTTGGGCTGAGATGATGGGGTTTTCTAAATATAGGATCATGCTGTATGCAAACAGAGATAGTTTGACTTTTTTTCTTCCTATCTGAATACCCTTTCTTTCTTTCTCTTGCCTGATTGCCCTGGCCAGAACTTCCAAAATTATGTTGAATAGGAGTGGTGAGAGAGGGCATCATTTTCTTGTGCCAGCTTTCAAAGGGGATGCTTTCAGCTTTTGTCAGTATGACATTATGGGTTTGTCATAAATGGCTCTTATTATTTTGAGATATGTTCCATCAATAACAAGTTTATTGAATGTTTTTAACATAAAGGAATGTTGAATTTTATCAAAGCACTTTTCTGCTTTTGTTTGTTTGTTTTCTTTTAACCGTCAGGCTCCTCTTCCGTAAGGCTGCTGTGATTTGCTGGGGGTCCGCTCCAGACCCTATTTGCCTTGGTTCCTCCCGCATCTGGAGGTGTCACCAGTGCAGGCGACAGAACAGCAAAGATGGCTGCCTGTTCCTCCCCTGGAATCTCCATCCCAGAGATGCACCGACCTGATGCCAGCAGGAACCCCCCTGTTGGGGGGTCTCACCCAATCAGGAGGCACTGGATCTGGGTCCTGGTTAAGGAAGCACTCTGGCTGCCTTTTGGCGGAGAGGGTGCCCCGCACCACAGGGTGAAATCCCACTCATCCAGATTGCCTGGATTCTTCAGAGCCAGCAGGGGGAAAGACTAAGTCTACTGATTTATGGAGACCATGACCACCCCTCCCCACAAGGGCTCCGTCTTAGGAAGATCAGAGTTCTTTCCCTAAACCCCTAGCTGTAGTTGCTGAAATTCCTGCAGGGAGGTCCCATCAATGGGGAGGGATGGGTGCAGGTCTGGCCTAAAGAGACAGTCTGGCCACAATCTGCCATAGCTGCTGTGCTGTGCTGTGCTGTGGGAAATTCCTCCTGGGTCCAAACTATCCAGTCCCTTCAACACTGGCAGGGGACAAAACGGCAGACAGGAGCTTCAGTGATGGCTGCTGCTCCTCCCCGGGGAAGCTCAGTCAACTTAGGCAGCAGGCAGCCACGGTGATGGCAGCCGTCTCTCTCCCCAGGTACTTGGTAGCCTTAGGCAGTTTCCAGCTGAGTGGCTGCTGAGAATCTGCACAGCTCTGTGCTTGGTACCCAAGGCCCTGGTGGCATGGGCTCATGAGGGGGGTCACCTGATCCATTGATTTCACAGATCTGTGGGAAAAATGTGGTTTCTCAGGCAGGGCAGCATGATCACTCACCACCTCCCTTGGCTGGGGGTGGGGACTCCCCTTGCCCCCTGTTGATCCAGGTGGGCCGTCGCACCATCCTGCTTTTCCTTGGTCTTAGTGGGTTATGCCAACTGTCTAGTCAGTCCCAATGAAAGAACCTGTATACCTCAGTTGCCAGTGCAGAATTCACTTGCCATTTCGTTCTTCTCAGTGAGATCCTCTGACTGCAGCTGCTTCGAATCGGCCATCTTGGCCCCTATTTTGGTTTTCTATAAACATTTATTTTGTGTATGTAACCCTAGAATGTTGTATAAAGGATAATTATGCCAGTTTAGACAGAAGCATGATACAGTCTTGACCTATATTCAGATAATTTTAAAAAGCTTTGTATGGCTGCTGAGATGACAAACGGATGAATTGTCTGTTGTCTATTAGGCATAACCACCACATGCAAGACTGGAAACACTTCATTATCATATTCTTTCCTATATGGATCCAGGTTAGAATTTACCAATGAGAGGAACTAGCTCAGGATTTGGAAAACAGAAGTGAAGCAAAGGCTGTAATTCTAAAAAGAGAACATGGCTGTCAGACTGCCAGATGCAGTGGCTTCATCTAGACATGGTGGCTTCACAGGCTGTTCCGTCAGTTACATATCACAGGCTTTTCCACCAGTTACATATATAGTAACGAACTATATAAAACTGTCTATAAGCTCCCAGTTCGTGATGTCAGTTTGGTAGCTAGACATTTTTCCCCAACCCATAGTAGCTTTTCAACTTACTCCAGTGCATCAGACTAAAGTAGTAATGACCTTTCTTATAATCTTGTTGTAGCCTTCCAGATGTCTATTCTTCCAATCTCTCCCATATCTGTGCAAACTCAGATTCTTATAATAAAGCGCTTCATCTGTAATAATTGTGGTTGGCTTTGTTTTACTGTTCAGGATTAATAATAATGCCACTCTATACCATATTGGAGCCCTAGTCAAATGGGAAAAGTGTTACTCATTCCTATTATTACTTAAATTATTAAATTGTTTTAATAATTTAGATATTATTTAAATTGTTATTATTTAGAATTTAAATATTTTCTCATGAATTTTACAAATGTAATTGATTTCTTTAGATATTACTTGAAAATATTATTGATCCAGAATTTCTTTGGTGCACCTTAACTTTTACTCCTAAGGAGAGTCCCCGACTTGCCTCACTTTGGTCCCCACCCTGGCCCAAGCATATGTCATAGGAAGATATATCACTATTCACCACTTTTTGTTTACCTTGTTCAGTCAGAACAATGATATCAATGAAGCAAACCAGAATGATATCCAAAATTCATTCCTGAAAAGTAAATTATTATTATTATAAGGTTACACATGAATTTATATAGCTCTGAGGTAGGATAGTAAATGTATACTGACATATATTGCATGTTATCTTTGTCAGGAGAAGGCAAACTTATCCTGTTTATCTCTACTAACAGATTATAACGTGTGCGTGTGTGTATGTATGTGTGTGTGTGTTATCTTGAATATTAGTTGCATATCGAGTATCAAGACTGTTGATTTGCTCCAGTAAAAAAATCAGGAAAAAGTGCTGAAAATTGAGTTAAAATATGATTAAATGTACAGTAATCCCCTGTCATTCTCCAATATCCATCTGTGTCCTTCACAGGCAGTCAAACAGACAAGTAAAATGGGGCACAATAGTAGGAATCACTCCGCTTTTCTCCTTTAAGTCTATGATGGTAGCACACAACTTTGCCATCTTTCCAGGGATGTAGCATCAGTTTTGAATTATTATTTTAATAGGGAGAAGCAGTTCTAATGTCCTTCCTCTTTCAAGTCTTACCATAATAGTTCTTACTCCACAGGTCAGGAAACTTGTAAGGAAATTCTACTGTTTGTTGAATATGTGTTTCAACTGTGCAGTTTGGAACTGGGATAAAAAACTACAGAATGTATTTGGAAACCCACTGAACCTACCATGAGACAGACCAAAGCCAAAACGTCATTAATAAACTAAACCCACTAGTCCCTACTTGCAGTGGCACACCAAAATGGCATTTTGGGTTTCAAGGAATTAATTTCAGTTCAGAGCCAATTTCAGTAATTTCTGAAAAGTCTGGGAAGTAACCTTCTTGTGGATTCAAGTACTCAGCTTAGAAAACCAAAACAAAATGAAACAAACACCTCTATAAAGGTTTATTTGTCACTTACAACTGAAATAACATTTTAGTAGACGTACATCAATTTCAACCCAAGGGACATCAACAATGGTGAGTACTGCCCCAACTTTACTATCCATTATAGTTATCCACAATCATCTTGTCTGATTTACCTTCACGTAAGGCCAAACCTAGCAAGACTTTCATCTAAGAGCCTGGTCTATTCACCAGGGCCTCCTCACAGGGAAGGTCTCACCTGTAATTTCTTTCTTCTTGGGCTGATGAGACAACTAAATTATCTGCTTATCTCTGAGAGGCTATTTAGTTATCTACTTCATTGTAAATGCAACTTTACTTTTGGCAAATGTCTTTAGGGGAAAAGGCTTACTTATAGGCTCAGCTCTCATTCCTCCCTTCTCTTTGGCAAACTTTTTTTTTTTTCATTTTTATGTTAGGTGTATGTATTTATGGTGCATGGGAGATATTTTAAAACAGGCATACCAGTAATTACCTCAGGGTAAATGGGGTATCCATCACCTCAAGCATTGATCATTTCTTTGTGTTACAAGCATTACAATTACATTGTTTTAGTTTTTAAAAAATGTATAGCAAATTATTTTTGACTGTAGCCAGCTTGTTGTGTTCTTTCATTCTATCTAACTATATTTTTACATCCATTAAACATTCCTCTCCCACTCACTATCCGTCACAGCCTCTGGTAATCATCGTTCTATTCTCTATCCCTGTGAGTTTGATTGTTTTAATTTTTTAGCTTCCACAAATGTGTGAAAAATTTATCTTACTTCTGTGCCTTGCTTGTTTCACTAACATAATATTCTTTCAGTCCATCCATGTTGTTGCAAAAGACCGTATCTCATTTTTTGTATGGCTGAATAGTACTCTATTGTGTATATGTACCACATTTTCTTTATCTATTTGTCCACTGACAAACACTTAAGTTGCTTCCAAATTATGGCTTTTGTGAATAGTTTTGCAATAAATGTGGGAATGCAGATATCTGTTTAATATACTTATTTGCTTTATTTTGGCTATATACCTCACAGTGGGATCTCTGGTTCATATGATAGTTGTATATTTAGTTTTTTTTGAGGAATATCTTAGTGGCTGTGCTAATTTACATTCCCACCAACATTGTAGGAAGCTTCCCTTTGCACCACACCAGAATTCATTATTGCCTGTCTTTTGGATAAAAGCCATGTTAACTAAAGTGAAATATTCCATTGTAGTTTTTATTTGAATTTCTCTGATGATCAGCGATATTGAGCACAGTTTTATATACCTGTTTGCCATTTGTAGGTTGTCTTTTGAGACATGTCTATTCTGCTTTTTTGCCCTTTTAAAAAGCAGATTATTAAATTATTTTTCTCTTGAATTGTTTGAGTTTCTTACATATTCTGGTTGTTCATCTCTTGTCAGATGGATAGTTTGCAAATATTTTCTTCCATTCTGTGGGTTGTCTCTTCCTTTGGTTGTTTGGTTCCTTGGCTGTGCAGAAGATTTTTAACTTAAAGTGATCTCATGTGTCCATTTTTGCTCTGGTTACCTGTGCTTTTGGAGTATTATTCAAGAATGTTTTGCCCACTCCAGTGTCCTGGAGAATTTTCCCAATGTTTTCTCTTACTAGTTTCATATTTTGAAGGCTTAGATTTAAGTATTTAATCTACTTTGATTTTATTTTTGTTATGATGACAGATGGGGTCTAGTTGTATTCTTCATATGAATATCCAGTTTTTCAAACACCATTCTTGAAGACACAACTCTTTTCCCAGTGTATGTTCTTGGGGTCTTTGTTAAAAATGAGTTCACTGTAGATGGATGGACTTATTTCTGGGTTCTGTATTCCATTCCATTGGATTATGTTTCTGTTTTTACGCCAGTACCATGTTGTTTTGATTATTATAGTTCTGTAGCATAATTTGAAGTCAGCTAATCTGATTCATCGAGTTCTGTTCTTTTTGCTTGAGATGGTTTTGTCTATTACAGGTTTTTTGTGGTTCCAAATAAATTTTAGGATTGATTGTTTTATTTCTGTAATCTACATTACTGGTATTTTGATAGGGATTACATTAAATTTATAGATTGCTTTGTGTAGTCTGAATATTTTAACAATATTGATTCTTACAATCCATGAATATGGAATATCTTTCTATTTTTTGTATAACCGCTTCAATTGTTTATATTAATATTTCACAGTTTTCATTATAGAGATCATTCACTTTGTTTTTTTTTTATTATACTTTAAGTTCTAGGGTACATGTGCACAACGTGCAGGTTTGTTACATATGTATACAAGTGCCACATTGGTGTGCTGCACCTGTTAACTCATCATTTACATTAGGTATATCTCCTAATGCTATCCTTACTCCCTCCCCCCTCCCCCCACCCCA
>NW_016804113.1:486017-504440 GCF_001698545.2 Rhinopithecus bieti | reverse complement strand
AAAAAAAAAAAAAAAAAAAATTAATATTCTCTGATTTTCTGTGAGTTACATTCTTGAATAGTCTAATTTTTATCACTTTAAATGTTTATGATCCTTCTATACTCTTACTACCAAAATTTGGAATGTATTGTATTAAAACAATATCTTCTATCTTCTATTTTGGAAATAAAATGTGTTCTTTAATTTTGATGCCAGTTTTGATGCTTAAGTTAGTCATTCTATCACATGAACTCGGAGCTAAAAACCACTCCATTTGCAAATTTAAATCATAGGAATATTTTAGGAATACAATCTGAAATTGGAACCTTGAATGTAAGTCTTATCAAGAAGTAATGACTACTGACCTCCTTCACCTATGTTCTTGCTGACGGATATAATACAATTAGACTGATGCCAGACAAAGTCAATCATATTTTGGCCATATTAGCATCATTCCACTTTTTAAAAGGAAATAATTACTTTCCCTTTCTTTTCCTTATCCTGGCTTCATATATATCTATATTAAAACAAATCACTTAATTCTAAATATAGTCATAGTCATAACAACAGTTGAAAGAAATAATGAAATTTAAGTAGTCCCTTATCTAACCCAATCAATTTATGAAACATAATCTTCTTATAAATCAGTCATCAGGAATCTGAAAAGCACATGATTAGATGATCTAAAAGTATTTCTTAGCCATCTGGGAGTGTGCAGATTGGCAGAGCTACCACTGACATATGATGAAAGAAACTCTTTAAAGATACTTTGATTTGAGAGTGCAGGACAGTGGAGGCATAGTTTTGGATCAATTAGGAGAAAGAAGAAGAGAAGGGAGAATGGGAGAATGTGCGTGAGGACTAATCACAAGGACTAGGAACTGGACTGGGAGCTATGATTGAGAACATAGTTTTAGATTTAAGCTGCTTATAATTTTAGGAATGGCATGGACCATTGAGGAGTCTATTCTTGGTACAAAGATCTTATAATTTTAAAAATATGGCATTGAACCTAAATCATAGATTTGCTAGATTTTCCCCCCAGAAACAGTAGCTAGACAAATAGGAGTCACATTAAAAAAATTAAGATAATAATTCTGATTCAGTTATTTCATTGATTCCTAATAGTCATTAAAACTGACAGAAATACCCAGGGTAGCTCTAGCTGTTAAATAAGCCATTTGATACACCCCCACACTGTGGAAAGTAAGATTGTGAAGAAGTTAGTCAGGATTAATGACTTGGGGTTTAAACAAATCACTTATCTTAAAAATTCAATCAGAAAAAATGTTTAAAAGCAGGTAGAAAGAGATAGTATGGTAAGTGTGGTTGAGATCTGGAGTCCCATCCAGCTGGATTCAGATCATGTTTTTCTAGCATTATTAGCTGTGTTACCCAATTTAAACTACTTACTCTCTGAAACTCAGTTTCCTCATATAAAATGAGCATAATAATATAAACTGTATGTTTATGAGGGCTAAATGAGATAAAGCAAGGTGCAGTACTTGGCACAGTGACTGGTAGATATTAAACACATAATATATTTTAGTTATTGTCATTACGGTTAACGTAATCATTTTGATGTCTGGTTACAGGTGACAGCTTCCCAGTTTAGAAACATAAAGGGATCATGGTTCAGACTTAAGCAAGAACAATACATTGAAACTCAGTCAATCAATCAGCCTTGTCAGGAAATTTGCTGTAGCTAGAAAGGAAACAACAGTGGAGATTAAAATTGGAAACTAAGTGAGGCATGGCAAACCAATGATCCTCAAAAAGATAGGGGATCAGGGGTTCTCAGCCTGACTTGGCCATGTTGAAGTCAGAGGGGGAAGTAAACGGAAATCTAGACAACTTTTGAATGTAATATAACTCATGGACATGAACAAAAGGAGCAAAAAAAAAAAAAAAAAAAAAAAAATGGTAATGATGAAGTCACAATAGGACCAGGAATATACTGATGTCGTTACTCAAGTGTGACCTAGTACTCTTTAAGTGTCTCTTGGCTACAACAACACTATTGATCAAAACCTTGTTACCAGTCATAGGTAATCACTAACTGTTGAGAAGTCCTGAAATTGCAGGAATTTCAGGCCACTCAAATCATGATATTGTGGGTCAGAACTTTGGAAGGGTTTTATAGTAGGTTTACTTATCTTTGCTAAAAGTCTCTGATACTGGCTTCAGCTTAGTCCAACAAGTGATTATGTCTTTTGAAATGCTTACCTATCACCTTAATGGCAATTTTCTTTTCTTTCTTTCTTTCTTTCTTTCTTTCTTTCTTTCTTTCTTTTTTCTTTCCAGTTTCTGTTAGCACAGGCAAGCTTTATGTAGATGTAGATTGGTTCATCTTTCTGTCTTCCTTCATAAAAACTTTTAAAGAAATGTCAAGAGAAAATGATGTCCAATATATGACCAATTTTGCATTTAGTTTCAAATTCCTAAAACTACAAATGACACATGTGAGACAAGGGATAAACACTTTTTATAAATAAATCAGATGATGGACTTATGGATTTGGGAGTGGAAACTTAATAGAATAAATGGGGACTAGGAGATTACTAATATAAATGCTACCTATATAAGCAAATGCAAAAGTGAAATCATAGAGAGAAATGAGAAAATAGAGGTCAGTTATCATGATTGTAAAAAAAATTGGTGTACATTAAGTTTTTTCATTTTTTCTCCTGCTCATTACTTGGCTATTCCTATTTTTTCTGTTATAATAACTAAAAATACTACTAAAATGCAAAGGATTTTCATGTTTATATCTAGTTTTACCAAAGAAATGGTGAGGTAGAAACTCTGTTTTGTATTCAGTCTTTAAAAATTATCTACAAGGGATGGAATAGGAAGTGGTAGCCAGTGAAAAAGCAGCCCAAATCATGTGTACATACAGTAGAAAATAGATGAATATGAAAACAAGAGTTGATTTCAAGAAAATTTCTAGGATTCTATTTCATTAATCTTTTCTTCTTCAAAAAAACAGATGAAAATTTATTATATAGTAGACTATGTAGGTGACTGCTTGGCAAGATAGTATTCCAGGCTGACATGAAATGCTACCACTATAAAATATAAACATAGATCATGGTTTCAGAGTTAAGCAAAGACAAAACATAGAGGCTCAATCTGTTTGTCAGTTTGTGTAAGAAAATATGGCTGCAGTTAGAAAGCAAAAAAAAAAAAAAAAAAAAAAAAAAAGAAAGTAAATCTTTACATGCACAAAAAGGAGAGAATTTGATGTGAGTGCTTTATGTACAGACAAATGCAGTATTGACTGAGGATTGTGTAGGAGAAGATTAGTATATAAGATCTAATAGTGAGGAACTATAGTTTAAATGCCCAAAAGTAAGCATAAGATATGGCTTTAAGCCTAGTCAAAATGCAGCTCAAATTAAGAAATTTTCGTAAATCGAGAAACTTCAAAGACTAATGAGCATATGGAAAGAAGAGGAGTTTTAAATCTTTGCTCACTGGTTCAGGTATATCTGAAAGATACTGCAAAGAGCTCATTAAAGGAGAACATTCATAGGATCCAACTTTGATTTCACAAGTTCAAATTAGCTCTGTGCTTTGAAACCATTTTCCATGAGAAAGAGGGGTTAAACTTATGATGATATCTAATGTGTCAATAATGATGGACATTTTAGACATGGATAGTCTCATAATGACTTTATAGATGCAAAGGACCAGGTTAGTAAGCAGCTCGTTCACCAAAACAAGCCAAAAAGTGGATGAACATCTTTGAAGGGTTGTTAACTATGTTCTAAAAGCCTACAAATCTACTGTTCTTAGTAAGTAAAGTCCTAAATGCTCCATGCTCAAATACTTTTGTTGAAAGGATATTTATTTTTATGTCATCACGTTGAACTGACACCAAGGATCAGTGTAATGTGGGCTTGATGAGAGCAGAGCTGCATGTCAAAGTGAATTTAACATTTGCTCTCTGCAGTTTTACCACTCCATAAAAGAAGGATGCCCTAAACACTGCAAGCATTAAGAGAATTATTAATGGATTAGGAAATAGAAAATTAAAATACTCTATTGTGCCATAGGACAGAAAGAAATATGTCATTGTTATTTTTTGTAACAGCAATATCTGTCCATAAAGAGTAATACTGTATAAGTGGTTTGTAAACAATTTACAATTATAATATCTGTTATTTTAAAAAAAGAACAGTACAGTAAATCATCACTTAACCTCATCAGTAGGTTCTTGGAAACTGTGACTTTGAGCAAAACAATGTATAATGAAACCAATTTTACCATAGGCTCATTGATATAAACAAGAGTAAAAGTTCCTAAAGTATATTTGTTGTCACAAAAATATAACCAAACTTCTAAATAAAGACTCAAAAAACTTCTAATATTAAACATTGAAATACATGTGAGCCATATTTACATTTAAGAAAGATTAATAAAAACAAGTAAAATAATTATTTACTTTATTTTTGGTTATTCAGTGAGTGACAGTGGTGAGTGAGTGACAGTTGTCAGGAGTTCCTCCTGTCACCATGCAATTGTGTCATTTATTGTCATGCATTTATATGATTATTGTAGACTTACTAAAAACTTTTATTTTACAATAATTTTTCATTTATTTTCTAACTCACGTATTCCAGTCAAGAGAGGTGTGTGGGCCAGGCGTGGTGGCTCATGCCTGTAATCCCAACACTTTGCGAGGCCCAGGTAGGCAGATCACGAGGTCAGGAGATCGAGAGCATGCTGACTACAATGGTGAAACACCGTCTCTACTAAAAATACAAAAAAAGAAAAGAAAAAATTAGCCAGGTGTGGTGGTGGGCACCTGTAGTCCCAGCTACTCGGGAGGCTGAGGCAGGAGAAAGGCATGAACCCAGGAGGTGGAGCTTGTGGTGAGCTGAGATAGCGCCACTGCACTCCAGTCTGGGCTACAGAGCGAAACTCTGTCTCAAAACAAAACAAAACAACAACAACAAAAAGAGGTGGTGGCTGGAAATTCTCCTGGCAGCACAGAGAACAAGGTAGGAACCAGCCCTGGACGTGGCATCATCCCCCCACAGGGTCAACACACTCATATGCCTACACTTTCTCAGACTGGGAAATTTAAACACTGGTTCACCAAACTTGCACATATTTGGGAAGCAGGAGGGGTCAACCTAAGATAATCAAAAGGATCAGAATCTAATTGAAAGAGAATTTGTTCAAGCACAAAGTATGAGGCTAGACCACCTGGAAACACCAATGCCAAAAGAATGGAGTCAGCATTCCAAAGTAGGCACGTTACAATTTTATCTATAGGCAGAGACAGAGGAGTTTTCAGCAGGATTGCATTATTAGTATTATACAAGGCTGGCACATAATTATAGCAGTTGATTGGTTATACGCAGTGTTTCTTTTTGGGAAGGGTACATTTAGCACTTTATAAAGAGGATGTAATAATCATGGGTTTTCTGTCATCTGGTCTAAGCAAAGCAGGACAAAAAAAGGGGGAGTTAATCTATAATAAGCGTCACTAATTAAGAAGGCAGGAGGTTTTTGTCCCTGACATTGTTTCATTCTCTCTAGTAATTGTACAAGAAGAAAGCAAGTTAATCTATAATCTGAGAACAGAAGTTGTAATCATATGAGGCTCAGATTACAGTGATATTTCTCTCAAGGCTTAAAATGTTTTCTGGAGTTCCAACAGCTTTTAAATTTTATTTCTTTTCACAAAGGAAACTGGTGTACCTAAAGAAAACCCAGGCAGACATGGGGAGAACTACAAATTCCACACAGTCAGTGGCCCCGGCCAGAAATAGATTTCTTTCTAGGCAGTGTTATAACAAAATGACATTGAATGAAATGACATTATTTGAGGAACTATTGTGTATTAACACAAAAAAAATACATTGGGAAAAATGGCAATTAGAATTGCTAGAAAATGTAGACATTAAAATGAATGTGCAGAATACTAGACATTGTTTAAGGGAAAATTATTTAAAATACCTGAAATAGTGAAATGAGAGGATGAGTATACTCAAAAAAGATGAAGATATATGGAAGACAATTAAAAAGGAAAACATATGTCTGATTAGAAGAGCCTGATCCAGGAAGTCCAAGAGAAGAGTTTCCTTTAACTGTAGGTAAAATGAAAGTTAGATAGAGGCCTGATGCCATGGCTCACGCCTGTAATCCCCGCACTTTAGGAAGCTGATGAGGGATGATAGCTTGAGCCCAGGAATTTGAGATCTAGCCTGTACAACACAGCAAAACCCTGTCTCTACAAAAACTACAAAAATTAGCAAAGCATGGTAGCACATACATGTAGTCACAACTATTTGGGAGGCTGAGGTGGGAGGATCACTTGAGCCTGAGAGGTGGAGGCTGCAGTGAGCTGTGATTGTGCCACTGTACTCCAGCCTTGCTGACAGAGCAATATCCTGTCTCAAAAAAAAAAAAAAAAATGAGATAGAAATAGCTGTAGAGATAGAGAGAGATAAGGAAGGGAGGGAATGGTAAAGAAAGAGAAATTGGAAGAGAACACGAGAAAGAGAAAAAGGAGAAAATATGAACAGCATTATTTATTTAAGTTAAAAATAGATGAGATAAATACTTTTCTACTAGTGTTTATAAATTATTATAAATGTTTCTAGACAATGAACCAGGGAATTTATAGATATATAGTATTGAATGACATTTAATTATTAATGTGACATGAAACCCCCAAAATGTTTACAAGTAATGCTTCACAATATCTTTGGGGAATAAAAGCTCTTTCATATAAATAATCTTTCAGAGATTAGAAGAAAATAAAACAACCACAGGATGGACTATCTAACTCATGATATATGGGAAATTATAGTTCTAAAATGCATATATAAAATATTCTGGGTTAGATATGTTTTAGAATTTACCATTTGCTTTATTTTTAGAGTGGTAATGTCTATATATTTGCAACCTATGTAATATTCTCAATAATGTGCAACAGTCTATCATAGTAATAACATGTTTATATGAATATTGATATTTCTATAACAAAGTATATAATTATTCACACTAAGTTAGAAACAGACTATTATGTTGTTGTTAAAGCAAACCAAACATGGCCCGAGAAGAACTGTACTTCCATATTTGAGTCCTTGTGAATGAACTGTAACTTACCTTAATAGTCAGACAAAATTGAAAACTTGGCTGGCTCAGTGTAATTGCCTGTAATTCCAGCACTTTGGGAGGCCAAGGTGGGTGGATCACTTGAGTTCAGGAGTTCAAGACCAGCCTATCCAATATGATGAAACCCCATCTCTACTAAAAGTACAAAAATTAGCTGGATGTGGTACTGGATGCCTGTAATCCTAGCTACTCAGGAGGTTAAGGCAGAAGAATCGCTTAAACCTGGGAGGTGGAGGTTGTGGTAAGCCAAGATTGCGCTATTGCACTCCAGCCTTGGTGACAAGCAAAACTCTACCACACACACACACACACACACACAAATTGAAAACCTAACGATAGTATGCACGGATGCATGGGTAAAAATAGCTAAGTGTTGGCCACACTTCAGCGGCCATACTTCAACCACTCATAGACCACTAAGTGTTCAAACTGCATTCAAATAAGGCACAAGCCTAGCTATAACCAATCTCTGTTTCTGTACCTCACTTCCAATTCCTGTACATCACTTTACCTTTTTTGTCTATAAACTTGTTCTGACCATGAGGCACCTGGAGACATTCATTGCTGAATTAAACTCCTTTAAATTCAATTCGGCCTAAGATTTTCTTTTATCAGATGGTGTCAGAAGTGGGATCTAAAGTGGAGCTTCTAGCAACCCCCAGGATCACGGAGTGAACACACAAAGTACCTGCAGGACCCACTTATGTCCATTGGTCTCTCAGAGCAGCTGGGATTGTGGGTGAGCTCCCTCTTGGATTTTGAAGCTCCATGGATTTGTTTTTTGAGCTCTCTGAGTTTCTTTGAGCAAATTTCTGATCCAGACTGGGTTTGGAGTCTAGAAAGAAACTAGAATGGGTCCAGGAATGGATTTGATCTGGGAATTAACTGGCTTAGATCCATCTAGAGGTCTCTTACATCTGACTGGGTCAGAAAGGAACTGGTAGTAAGCAGTAATATTGCAGGGGTTATAAAATTTGGCTTTTGAAAATTCACAGGGATTTTTGTGTTCTACCCTTTGTTTCATTTTTCTTGCATGCTTAGGTAGGAAAAATCATTGGCCAAGTTAATCAAGAGAACCTGAGAGTAAAGCCAATATTTTAGGCAAAATGGGATCCTTAATTTTGGGAAAACTGAGTTCCTTCTAGCTTATACTTTAGGCCTGGGAGGCAGCAAAGCCATACAGAAACTGCAAAATCTTGCTAAAGGTAACAGTGGAACGTTCCAAATGAACAAGAGTGCACTGAAGTATGTTTAAAAGTGAGGGCTCTGGGTAAAGTCCCTTTTGGCTAAGAACAGTTTGGCACAACAGGATGTCAACTGCTATTCTTTTTGGAATAATCTGCCTTGCCCTCTTTGCTGATGGCTGTGGGTAACAGGATTAGGCATGTGCAGGATCATGGAATATGGGAAACTTTTTCCTCCCTAAAAGGGGAAACTAGAGGTGATGAGACTGCTGAAAAAAATCCCTTTGCTAGCGAGAAGCAGCCACCTGAACTTTTCAGTGTCACTACAATGGGTGGGGTCTTTCTCTGGCCTCACTGATCATTTTGCCTTCTCCACCCTGCCACAGGCAATGCTTTTCTCTTTCTCCTTTCCCTTTCTTATCTTTTCTGTTACTCAGGGTGACTATCTTGCCCAGAGACCACGTGTTGAAACTCCTAGTTGGAGGTTGGATTAAAGATGACGGGGCCCATCTGAGGGCAAATTTGAGGCTTGCCAGTTTGATACTGGGTGCTAAGTAGAGCGGCTAATGTCTACGTTTTATCACATGTATTTTGATCTGGCCAGAACGAAGAAAGATAATTTTCCTTTATGATGCATCTTGGCCCCCAGCACGATGGTGCCACAAGCTGAGTCACTAGGGCCGCTCAGAAAAAGGGAACCCAGAAGCCTAGCATGCGGGCAAAAGGGTAAGAATTTCTTACCAGTCAGATTTTTGGCTTCTCTCTCTCTGTTCAAACGGTCGAATGAATGGTAAAAATCACTGTTTATCTCTTCTATAAATTTCTTATTAATGAGAAGAAGAATTGTGAGGCTAGTCCTTACATTGACGTGCTGTGAATTTGTTTTTCTGTTTCGAGGGATACTTTAGAATAAAACATGGGCTTAGGACGCCATAAGCTTGCACTCAAGCTGGCCCAGCAAGCTGGTCAATAACAAACTTTCCTGCAGGTCCCTGAAACAAACCAAAAAAATAGATGGGGTCTCTATCTTGTTTTATGTTCTTGGGAGCTTGACCTTGTAACCGCATGGCAGTACTTTTGGTCTCCGCCTTCCAGGGAATAGAAATTCTAGGGTTTATGTCATAGTTAGCTCTAAAAGTTATCTTGAGTAGTTAAAAATCTTTACAAGCTCAAAATTAACTACTCTAGACTCCTGCAGGGAAGTGTGATAGAGACTGTCCTGTGCTATAGCTCAGTAGCTCCGTTCTTGCCCTTTCGCAATGGTGGTCTGGGGGTGGGATTCCCTGCTTAGGAAGTAAGTCCTTTCTGGTTTAATATCTGCCAGACCTGTTGTCTTTACCTGCACAGACTATCTTATATTTTCCTTTCTCTGAGCACCTGGGAGGTTACCTTTGGTAAAATTCAAAAGCCAGAAATATCAGCCGTTTGGCCTGGCTAAAATCGGGTAATAAGAAATTTTAAAAGGGCTTTATTAAATTATGCTATGGTTAAAAGCAAGCTTAATTAAAAGTGGATATTTAGGCTTGAACAGCCTGGACTCCATGTGAAAAACAGGAGGCACCAGAAACCCCTTTCCTGGCCCTGTTCTTCCAAGGACTCCACCAAAAAGCAGATAACTGGGTGAGAAACTTAAAAACAGATGAATGAAAAATCTTTCAGCTACTGTAATAATCTTCCATCTGTCTGTGTAATTGTATATTGTTGTGGATAAAGTTTATATAAAAGAGCTCTAATTTATTGGCTTAAACAAAAATAAGAACTTAAATATTTTTAAAGCAAAATAAAGTGTTAATGCCTTTTAGTTCATGTGACTTAAGTAATCTTGGGGAAATAAAGATAGTTTTAAAAATTATTGGGGAAGTAAAGACATTTGGTCTAAATTATGCAGGTCAGATACTAAGTTTACTAAATGCTTTAAGGTTATAAACTGCTTCCTAGGCTGCTGAAAATTGTTCAATTTACTTGCCTTGGAGATACTAGATTCTAGATAAGACCTGGGGATATGTGGACTGGTTAGCCATTCCCCCTAGCTGTGCAGGAGAGTCAGCCCTTTTCTGCACTTCTGCCTGGTGTGTCCCAGGCTAGGCTCCATGCCTAGTACATAATTAGAATCCCTTACTTACCAAGGTTTTCACCAAAAGTAAAAGTCTCCAAGAGTTAACATTGTAATATGTAATTGAGACTACTGAAAAAATAAGTTTACATGCAAAATGTTTAAGTAGAATAAAATGTGTTTTTGCAAGAGATTATAAGAAGGTATGGGAATGTAAATTTTTGCCTAGGTTAGAGGGTTAAAGGATTGTTTCAAATTAAATAAAGCTAGAGATTTGAACAAGTTGTGGAAGGTTTATAAAAATTAATTGTAAGATATTTTATGTGTGAACATATTGAAAAAAGTTAAAATGACATTATTCATTTTTTTCCATAAATTGGACATTGTAATAAAAGCACAACAGAGTTTTCTTGGAAAAATATTGTAAATGGTTATAAAAGATTTATAAAAAATATTACCTTATGGTCAAGCTAACTAAAACTGAATAGATTTATAAAATGTTATTAAAGACTAGCTTTAGTATTTAAAGTATACTAATGAAAACATAAAATTTGTTTTTCTCTTTTAAAAAGGATTTTTATGTAATAGTAAAAGCTAATGAAAGATTTTTGTTTACCTTTTAAGTAAACTACAAAAGAAAATCGGGGAAAAGGAAAGAAAGGAGACCATCAGTTGGCCTTATGCTCTCTTCATTGGGTCTTGTTTGGAAAGCTAAGTCTCCTGTTTTACCAGCATAACACTTTTTCCTTTAAAAATTTTTTGAATTATCATTTTGGTTAAGTAAATGACTTTTGGTAACCTAAGATTCTATTTTATAATATCCAATGTTTTAAACCTTTGGTATTTAACAAACCTTTCAAAATCAGACTCTAGATTATCATGCTAAATCAGCCAGTACTAAAATTGTTTAAATATACAATTTGAATGAACTACATGGTCGAAGTCAAATTACTTATGATAATCCATTAGTTATCAGTGCTATGCAGCTAAATTGGAGAAACAACTGGTTTGTTTCAACTGGTTTGTTATGTCAGAGGACATAAGTCTGATGTTAAGCATGGACTCATAAAGACCCAAGACGGCCACCTTGTCCCTCCTGAGTGCTAAAAGCTTTTGTTATTAAAGGTTCTCCATTCCACAACTTGTCGTGGAAAAGATAAAATAATCCAAATTGAATATATTGGTGTGGTGACTTATAAATTGTGGAAATAGTTTAAAACCAATGTTCGGTTCCATATTCCTGGAAAGACAATCAAAGCTTCAGGTACATTTGGCTACCCAATGGGTCGTTTAAACATCTGTAAAGGGATTTCATTCAATTGTTATTTTCAATGCATGTTTTCTGGTTGTATAAAGATTTCCCATGCAAGGGGGCTCATGTTGTAACAGTAGATTATTATGCTACAGTGTATTTTCACCAGGTACAGAAAGCTTTTTATGGTTCACAGAGGACAATTCCTTCATAATCTAGAACCTAAAGATTGGATCTTCTGAGAACATCAGAGAAAGACTGTCCTCGGCATCCACACTACTGTGAAACTTTGGAGCCTTGAACCTTGGGTTCCTAATCTCACAACTGAGAAGGGTCCTTCCACACTCCTGGAACTGTACACCCATTAGTACCCTTAAAGTAAAACTAACCAGGAAAGTTTCTCCCCAGAAGAAGATGGCATCCTTGATATGAACAGCTTTGCCCAAGATCATGGCTCAAAATGTCTACTATCACAAGACTCTTATCTTTGAATATTTTTCTTTGTTTATGCCTCTATGAACAATAGAAATGAAAAAGAGAAATGCAGTTATAGGGTATACTTTTATTTGTGAAGAATTTTGCAGCCAACCTTATACATGAATAAACTTATACTTTAATAGATGAAAGATAAAGGCCCAGTGCAGGTGAGAAACTTTAGTGGTACATATATTGCCTCAGAATCAGTCAAAACTCTTCTTAACCCACATCACAGATCAAAGAGAACATTGCCAAAAAGCCTTCACTTTTCTAGAAAGACATCATTTGTTAGGTCCTTTTCCATGGTTTAGAATAAAAGAGGAAATAATTAGAAATGTCTCCCTCATAATAGGCTCTACAGCAAATTCTACTTTAAAGGCTATCGTTACACAACACACTTTAAATTCACTTGTGAAATTATACTAAATAATAGAATTGGCTAAACAGAAAAGTACTTGTGCAGCTGCTGACACTTGTAGCCTCTGGAGAAATATATCAAATGTAGATTATAAAAAATCGGTTGTAGGGGATTAGTGAAAAGACCACTTACTCAAGTGAGTAGACTCTTTATCTAGCTCATTCTTTAATCTATCTAATTTTACATGGTTTGGTTTATGAGGACCCTAGGTGAGAAGCATACTCTAAACTCTTGATATTCATGAATTGGGCAGCCCACAGAATCACAGCAGAGTCACAGAGACTCCAGGAGTGCCTTGTGGTAAGAACATATTTATAGACAAAAAATGTAAAGTGGCATACAGAAATCAAAAGTGAGCTACAGAAACAGCAAGATTGGTTACAGCTGGGCATGTGCCTTATTTGAATGCAGTCTGAATACTCAGCAGTCTATGAGTAGTTGACGTGTGGCCGCTGGGACTGGCCAACAGTCAGGTATTGTTACAAGTTCATGCTATTAAGTTAGGTTTTTTTTTTTTCTTTTTCTTTGTGAGACAGTTTTGCTTTTGTTGCCCAGGCTGGAGTGCAACAGCACAATCTGGGCTCCCTGCAACATCCACCTCCCAAGTTCAAATGATTCTCCTTCCTCAGGTTCCTGAGTAGCTGGGATTACAAGTGCCCGCCACCACACCTAGCTAATTTTTGTATTTTTAATAGAGGCAGGGTTTCACCATGTTGGACAGGCTGGTCTCGACCTCCTGACCCCAGGTGATCCTCACGCCTTGGCCTCCCAAAGTGCTGGGATTACAGGAATGAGCCACTGTGCCCTGCCAGGTTTTCAATTTGTCTATTAAGCTAGGTTACAGTTCACCCACAAGGACTCAAATATGGAAGTACAGAGTCCTTCTCAGGCCATATTTAGTTTGCTTTAACAATTTTCCCTTTTTGGCCCACAAGGACTCAAATATGGAAGTACAGAGTCCTTCTCAGGCCATATTTAGTTTGCTTTAACAATTTTCCCTTTTTGGCCCACAAGGACTCAAATATGGAAGTACAGAGTCCTTCTCAGGCCATATTTAGTTTGCTTTAACAATTTTCCCTTTTTGGCCCACAAGGACTCAAATATGGAAGTACAGAGTCCTTCTCAGGCCATATTTAGTTTGCTTTAACAATTTTCCCTTTTTGGTCATTTTCTCAATTTTGAGAGAATGACCATAACCTTTGGTATCATTATCGTAAATGTACTTAAATGGTTTCGAAACCCACTGGGAAACAGAGCAGTGGGTTTTGCAAGGAAGGAATAAGGACTGAGTAGAGGGTACCTCCTTAGGCTGGGACATCCTGTTTACAGGAGAAAAAACAAAACCTGGCCTGTTCGGGGATCTGTGTGTTTTCTTGAAGCCTTAGTTTGATTATGTCAGATTTAGCATGAGTGACTCCATTTTAGTTTGGTTTGGTTTGTTGGGGCCTAGTGCATAAACTCCCAACAGTCATAATAGTCTCCTTGGTGCGCTGTATTTTCTCAAAAGTTTTAAATGTTTGCATGCCTCCATTTCCAGAATGTCAAATGGTTTTTCTTCAACTGAAATGAGAAAAGCCAAAATAAATGTGCCACCATGAGGACACCATAACCTATGACTGATGTGCTGAGACTGGAAACCCAAAATGATGGTAACTGAGAGTGATGCTAAGGCCTTAAGTTTTGGTCACACTCTCACCTAAGTGAGAACCTGGCACACAGGGGGACATCTTTTAAAACCAAATTATGGGAGGCCATTATTTTGAACTGAGCTTATGCACTAGGCCCCAACAAACCAAACCAAACTAAAATGGAGTCACTCATGCTAAATCTGACATAATCAAACTAAGGCTTCAAGAAAACACACAGATCCCCGAACAGGCCAGGTTTTGTTTTTTCTCCTGTAAACAGGATGTCCCAGCCTAAGGAGGTACCCTCTACTCAGTCCTTATTCCTTCCTTGCAAAACCCACTGCTCTGTTTCCCAGTGGGTTTCGAAACCATTTAAGTACATTTACGATAATGATACCAAAGGTTATGGTCATTCTCTCAAAATTGAGAAAATGACCAAAAAGGGAAAATTGTTAAAGCAAACTAAATATGGCCTGAGAAGGACTCTGTACTTCCATATTTGAGTCCTTGTGGGCCAAAAAGGGAAAATTGTTAAAGCAAACTAAATATGGCCTGAGAAGGACTCTGTACTTCCATATTTGAGTCCTTGTGGACCAAAAAGGGAAAATTGTTAAAGCAAACTAAATATGGCCTGAGAAGGACTCTGTACTTCCATATTTGAGTCCTTGTGGGCCAAAAAGGGAAAATTGTTAAAGCAAACTAAATATGGCCTGAGAAGGACTCTGTACTTCCATATTTGAGTCCTTGTGGACCAAAAAGGGAAAATTGTTAAAGCAAACTAAATATGGCCTGAGAAGGACTCTGTACTTCCATATTTGAGTCCTTGTGGGCCAAAAAGGGAAAATTGTTAAAGCAAACTAAATATGGCCTGAGAAGGACTCTGTACTTCCATATTTGAGTCCTTGTGGGTGAACTGTAACCTAGCTTAATAGACAAATTGAAAACCTGGCAGGGCACAGTGGCTCATTCCTGTAATCCCAGCACTTTGGGAGGCCAAGGCGTGAGGATCACCTGGGGTCAGGAGGTCGAGACCAGCCTGTCCAACATGGTGAAACCCTGCCTCTATTAAAAATACAAAAATTAGCTAGGTGTGGTGGCGGGCACTTGTAATCCCAGCTACTCAGGAACCTGAGGAAGGAGAATCATTTGAACTTGGGAGGTGGATGTTGCAGGGAGCCCAGATTGTGCTGTTGCACTCCAGCCTGGGCAACAAAAGCAAAACTGTCTCACAAAGAAAAAGAAAAAAAAAAAACCTAACTTAATAGCATGAACTTGTAACAATACCTGACTGTTGGCCAGTCCCAGCGGCCACACGTCAACTACTCATAGACTGCTGAGTATTCAGACTGCATTCAAATAAGGCACATGCCCAGCTGTAACCAATCTTGCTGTTTCTGTAGCTCACTTTTGATTTCTGTATGCCACTTTACATTTTTTGTCTATAAATATGTTCTTACCACAAGGCACTCCTGGAGTCTCTGTGACACTGCCATGATTCTGTGGGCTGCCCAATTCATGAATCGTTCATTGCTCAATTAAACTCGTTTACGTTTAATTTGGCTGAAGATTTTCTTTTATCACTATTTATGCACATACTGTGTTTTGCTAAAGTGGTAAATGAAATAGTGGGGATAAATATAAACCATAAATACTAGAAGTTCTTATTTTTAATGTATATATTTAATAAAACTTCTCACATATGCAGATCCAAAGTACATTGTATCTGTACACATATGTGCAATGCACATTGATTACAAATATTTGAGGATATTGGAAAAGGAGCTGTATTCAATCTGGAGTTGGACATCTCTTGACAATGATGGAATAGGGTACTTAGGGATAAAATAACACTAAAACAGTTGTTTTAAAAGTCTTTTAAAACAATATGGTATTGTTATCTGGTCCACTAATATGGTTTTCTGTCTAAGTAATCCCACTTTAATTGAATAAATGGCCTTGAATCTCTTGCTCACTGAAAAATGCTGTTCAAGGGGAGCAGTTAACAGAATATACATTATTACTGTATCACTAACAGTGGTTTTATCACCTGCATTTACATCATTAACATCTTCAGGAATATCTTATGCTTACAATTAATTAACAACAGTAGAGTAATTTTCCCGTTATGCAAAGAAGACATAACCAATATATCATTATCAATGTTTATTATTTTTTCTATTTCAACTTCTAACTTATTTAAACTTTTGTCTGATAAACTTTTGGAGTAATACAGTTTGATACTCATTTCTGATTAATAAAGTTCCATTTCTAGTTTCAATCTCAAACATCATTGTGGGACAAATTTTACACTAAAATCATTCTTTAAAGTTCACTTATTAACATTAACATTTATTTATTATAAATTTATTATACATGAGTATCCTTAAGATCAAATTATTTCAGGAAATAATGATTCATTATCTTTATTCACTACAGGAAGTATGCAGGGCCAAAAAGGTATTTATAGTATAATTTCATGGGAATTAAATGTTTTCATCAAAAGCTCTACTTAAAATGTCATTTTAGAGCTAAAGTAAATGCTGAAATCCTAGATTTTGTAAAGAAAACTAGAAAAGGAATCAATGTTTTCCTTTTGGTTTTGTTTTTTATATTAAGATATAATTTATATTTGGTACAACACTTTTTAGTGAAGATTTCTGCAAGTTTTAGCAAATGCTTGCAGTCATGTCTGTCAAAATCATTCCCCAAACTCCACAATCCCTCTTTGCAGTCAACACTTCCTTTCATGCCCAGTCCCAAACAACTTCTGCTCCACTCCACTTTCTGTCACTGTAGTTTTGTCTCTTTTAGAATGCTGTATAACTGGAATCATATATAACTTTTTAATTCTGACTTATTTTACTCAGCATAATCCATTTGAAATTTATTCATGTTATTGCATAGATTAATAATTTGTTTCTTTTTATTGAGGAGTAGCATTATGATATTGCTATTCCACTATTGTATGGATGCACCACAATTTATTTATTAATTCAATAAATGAAGTGTATTTTGGCTGTTTCTAGTGTTTAACAAATATGAACAAAGTATACATGTTTGCATACAGGCTTAGTATACATGTTTGCATACAGGCTTTTGTAAACAAAATGTTAATTTACTTGAATATATACTTGGCAGTTGGAATGCTGTGTCATATAGTAAGTATATGTTTATATTTATATAAATGTGCCAAACTCTTGTTGCAAGACTTTCTCCTTAGTTCAGCTAAAAATCAGGTTCTTAGCACACGACCAAGAAAAATTAGGCTCTCAGATACTTTCTTCAAAGAAAGGGGAAGGGAATTTATTGGAAGCAAAGGAAAAAGGAAGAACAGCACAGCAAAGTGAAAGGGGTTACTGTTAACAGGCACCCCCATGTCACCGATTGAATCCCAGGTTACCACAGGAGCAGGAGGGGCCAGGCTTCTCCCACTTGCAAATAGATGTGGCTCCACCCTGTTCTCCCAGTGCACAACTGATTGGAGATTCTTCAGGGACCCGTTTATAGTTGGCTGTCTCACTGTGCTCCAAAGCAGTTGTACTTTTTATACTTCCAGCATCAATGTATGCGAGTTCCCATTGTTCTGCAGCCTCACAAACGTGAAACACTTGATATTCTCTCTCTCTCTCTCTCTCTCTCTCTCTCTCTGTGTGTGTGTGTAAAATCATTCAATTAGTTGTCTGGTAGTATATAGTGATGTAATAATTTCCATTTCCCTGATGACTAATGATGTTGAGCATCTGTTCATGTGTTTATTACCCTTCGTATATCTTCTTGGGTGAATTATCTGTTCAAACCTTTTGCCTGTATTTAATGGGTTGATTACATACTTATTGAGTTTTGCAAAGACTGTATATATTCCGGATCCAAGCCCTTTTATCCAATAACTTGCAAATATTTTTCTCATAGCATGGGATGTCTTTTGTTCTCTTAGCAGTGTCTTTAATTATGATTAAGTACAATTTACTTATTTTTACATGGAATATGTTTTTGGTTTGATGTTATAGTAATATGGAATTTGCTTAAATCATGGCTGCAACAATTTTCTCCTGTTTCTTACAGAATTATTTTCATAGTTTATATTTGTGGTCATGAGCCATTTTGAATTGATTTTGGTATAAGGAATAAAGTATAGATTAAGGTTCTGTTTTTTTTATTATTTATTTATCTTTTATTATACTTTAAGTTCTAGGGTACATGTGACTAACGTGCAGGTTTGTTACATATGTACACTTGTGCCATGTTGGTGTGCTGCACCCATCAACTCGTCAGCACCCATCAATTCATCATTTATATCA
>NW_016804113.1:480853-482551 GCF_001698545.2 Rhinopithecus bieti | reverse complement strand
CCCGATTTTCCAGGTGTTGTGTGTCTCAGTTCCCCTGGCTAGGAAAAGGGATTCCCTTCCCCCTTGCGCTTCCCAGGTGTGGTGATGCCTTGCCGTGCTTCAGCTCTCGCTGGTCGGGCTGCAGCTGCTGACCAGCACCGATTGTCCGGCACTCCCTAGTGAGATGACCCCAGTACCTCAGTTGAAAATGCAGAAATCACTGGTCTTCTGTGTCGCTCGCGCTGGGAGTTGGAGACTGGAGCTGTTCCTATTCGGCCATCTTGCTCCGCCCCCCAGGTTCTGTTTTTTTATAAGGATGATTAATTGTTCTTTTACCATGCGTTGAAAATATTATCATTGCTACATAGAATTGCCTTTGAATTTTTTCGGAAATCAACTATGTATCTGTGGTTCTCTTCAGTACTTTCAGTTCTGTTCCATTGATCTGCATTTATACTACTCCAGTACCACAGTGTCTTAACTACTATGTCTTTACAGTAAGTTTTGAGTCAATTGATGAGCATCATACAATTTTTAAAAGTTTATTTTGATACAATTTTACATTTGCATGAGAATTACAAAAGTAATGCACAGAGTTTACATCTTTTAGGCAGCATTCCCTCATATTATATCTTATATAACTATTGTACATTTGTCAAAAAATAAATTACTATTGGCGTAATACTCTTAACTACAGGCTTTCTCCAGTCTTCCAGGATCTATCCAGAATACCTAGCTGAATATACTAGTAATTTATGTAGGTTCGTTATTCTGCTTCAATGCATGACAATGTCATCACCTTTCTGTTTTTCTGACTTAGACACTCTGGGAGTAGTAATCAGGTATTTTACAAAATGTCTTTCTCTTAGTTTCCCCCCGCCCAGGTGTTTTCCCATGATTAGCCTGAAGTTATGGATTTTAGGAGAAAAATAAAACAAGGTGGCATGTTCCCTTTATCACATCATATGAAGTGATACATTATGTCCACCTGACAATGCTGGTGATAGTAATGTTGATCACATGGCGAAGGTACTATGTGTTAGGTTTCTCCACCCTAAAGTTACTATTCTTTCCTTCCAAACTCCATTATTTAGAAATAAGTCACCATTTCCACCCCAAAATCAAGAAAATGGATTAAGTTTCTCCCAGAGAAAGCAGCATCACAGATTTTGTAGACATATGGTAAAACCACAAAAGTAATTTAACACATATTTTGGACAAGATATTTTAGGCTTTACAATTATCCTTTGTACCTAAATTTTAGCCCAATAATTTTAGTATTCTTGAGTTCATCTTGCCTCAGTAATTGTTTCATTATTGTTCTAAAGGTGATTTTTTTCTCATTCCTTCTACATTTGTTATTTGGAATTTCTCTGTGAAAAATTGTTTCTTCTCCCTCATTTATTTATTTGATCATTTATTTATATCAACATAGGTTCAATAATATATTTATTTTATTTTGTTTAGTTTTTAAATAATTTTAGGTCTCATTTTATATTCGGGGGTACATGTGCAGATTTATTAAATGAATATATTGCATGATGGTGAGGTTTGGGATACAAATGATCCCATCACCGAGGTAATGAGC
This sequence comes from Rhinopithecus bieti, assembly GCF_001698545.2. NCBI lineage: Eukaryota > Metazoa > Chordata > Mammalia > Primates > Cercopithecidae > Rhinopithecus > Rhinopithecus bieti. The sequence continues at coordinate 480,984 of NW_016804113.1, read as the reverse complement.
ATAGTACTCTACAGTTAGTTTTTCAACAGTTTCCCTCTTTCTAGCCTGTAATCCCAGCTACTTGGGAGGCTGAGGCATAAGAATTGCTTGAACCCAGGAGGTGGAGGTTGCAGCAGTGTGCTGAGATTGTG
>NW_016804113.1:474671-476934 GCF_001698545.2 Rhinopithecus bieti | reverse complement strand
GCTAGCCATAAGTAGAAAGCTGAAACTGGATCCTTTCCTTACTCCTTATACAAAAATTAATTCAAGATGGATTAGAGACTTAAATAGTAGACCTAAAACCATAAAAACTCTAGAAGAAAACCTAAGTAATACCATTCAGGACATAGGCATGGGCAAGGACTTCATGTCTAAAACACCAAAAGCAACGGCAACAAAAACCAAAATTGACAAATGGGATCTAATTAAGCTAAAGAGCTTCTGCGCAGCAAAAGAAACTACCATCAGAATGAACAGGCAACCTACAGAATGGGAGAAAATTTTTGCAATCTACTCATCTGAAAAAGGGCTAATATCTAGAACCTACAAAGAACTCAAACAAATTTACAAGAACAAAACAAACAGCTCCAACAAAAAGTGGGCAAAGGATATGAACATCTAGGGTCTTATCAGCACACTCTGTGATGTTCACACAGTGACCAAATCGCCTAAGGAGGTATTTCCTAGAAGGTATCTCTGTCAATAAATGATGCATGGCTGTATATTGAAATTTCTAATTTTCAAAAACTCTGATACTCCAGAATTTAATTTCAGATTTCAGTTAATTTAATATTAACTATTGGCAATCAGGTTTGATTGAAGAATAGGATCCAAATATTTTCAAATACCAGGTATCTCTATTTGTGTATGTATTTATTTATTTTTAAACTTAAAACAATTATTTTAGCCTCAGGGGTACATGTGTATGTTTGTTATATAGGTAAATCGCATGTCACTGGGGATTGGTGTACAGATTATTCAGTTACACAGGTAATAAGCATAGTAACCGATAGGTATTTTTTGATCCTAACCCTCCTTTCTCTCTCCATCCTCAACTAGACCACGGTGTCTGTTACTCCCTTCTTTAATTTCAAATTAGAATTTAATTTCAGATTTAATTCCAACACATTTTTGTGAAATTGACAAGCTGCTTCTAAAATTCTTAGAAAAATGCAAAGGACAAAGAATCCCAATTTAGTATTTTAAAAAAACAAAAACAAAGAATATTTAGATGATCAGATACATGCACTAAAGATATAGCTATGGTAGTAAAATCAGCATAGATTTTGTTTGAGGATATACATGGACTGATAAGATGTAATAGAAAACTCAGAAGCAGAGTCACACATACATAGACAATTAAAATACAATGAGGTGCTACTGCAGAACAGTGAGACAAGGATATCATTTAAACAAAAAAGCTGACATAATTGGGTATCCATATGGAAAAAAATTAAATTATACCTCTACCTCACTTTAAAAAAATGGAAATTCTAGTCGGATCAAAGACTTAACTATGAAATCTAAAGATGATCCTATTCTAGAATGTAACATAGAAAAAGATCTTCAATAATTTATGGCAAAGAATGGCATCTAGAAGAGGAGGTAATTTGTTATAGCCAACGTTATCATTACATTTATTTACTAAACTAAAATTGGCTAAGAGGTAATTTATAATAGCGAATTTTATCATTACATGTAAATAAATTACCTCTTAGCCAATAAATGACTAAAATAAAAATGTTAAATCTTAAAAGAAACTTCACATAAAGGAGAAGATTATTGTTACACATATGATAGAGGATGAATAGTAGCTACAATATATAAGGAATCCACACCAGTCAGTGAGAAAAAGGGAGGTAACTAGAACTAGCCTAAGTTCTTCACAGATCAAAAAATGCAAAAGGCCAATAAACATATGGAAATATTTTTCGTACTATTGGTAATCAAAAAAAAAAATTAAAAAGACAACATGTTGCTATTTTTTATCCACCAGAATGGCCAAAATTTCCTTATGATTGGTAACTACTGGCAAGATTGTGAGCACCTAGTATCTTCATATTCTGTTAATTAGAATGTAAATTACTTCAATCATCTCAGAAAAGAGTTTTACATTATTTAACACATTTTAAGACCCACAAGCTGTCTCATGTAACAATTTTTCTCTTAAGTACATATGCAAATATTCTGTATGCATTCTTACAGTTATATGGACAAATTTTTTAGCATATTCATTCAATGCAAAAGTTTAAGTGAAGAAAATTAATAAGCAATGTAGACTAAACCATAGTTGAATTTCAGGAACTTAACATTTTAGAAGAATAAAAGCACAAAAGAATTCATGATTACATTAATCTAAAAGAATTCATGATTACAACTAAAGGAAATTAACTCTAGAATACAGAAGATGTGCATAATCGGATATATTTATTGATTTTTTGTTTTTTTTTTTTTTTTTTTTTTTTTT
>NW_016804113.1:435671-474451 GCF_001698545.2 Rhinopithecus bieti | reverse complement strand
ATCCGCCCGTCTCGGCCTCCCAAAGTGCTGGGATTACAGGCTTGAGCCACCGCGCCCGGCCGTGATTTTTTATTGTAATAGTAATCTTGTTCTACAACAACTAGGACAGGAATCTAAGTTTATTGATGGCTTAACTGACTATGCTACATAAAAAGACATTTAGCTCTGCTAACCTGCTAAAACCATAGCATAGATCAGAGAAGCAGAGTCAGAATTAGTAAAAATAATTTATGCTACTTATCATTCACTGTTAATGGTCAAAATAAATAGACAAGGTATATACTTTAAAATTTCAATTAAAGAGAAACAAATTATTTAAATTCATAGGAAATCTTTCTATTTACTGAAAAAAGGATGTTAATAATTATTTGATGGCATCCAACTGATGACAAGATGAATACAACATAAAAAATTATGTTATCACAAGATTTAAATTTTTGGAAAATAGCTCAAAGTATTAATTTCAATACAGTTCTGCTATTGGGAGTTGTACATGCATTGAGAGTGGTACATACTTTAGCAAAACATGTTCCTTTACATTAAAAAATGTAATCCACTCCTAATTATTTTTTCTCATTTATTCTTTGCCTTAGTGTTCTTTTCTCAATATACTCATCTCACAATGTTATATTTTCCAATCTTGGAGTAAAGCCAACAATAAATAATCTGTCAGAATCAATTTCAATGTTGTATAATATATGGGCTACTTACACAGACAGCACACCTGGTTTTTGTGCAGCCATAGTTTTATTCCATGGAAACAATAGATAATTATGAGGAAATAGGAAAGGAGTACCTGTTTTTAATATTAACTACTGACAATCAGGTTTGATTGAAGAATAGGATCCAAATATTTTCAAATACCAGGTATCTCTATTTGTGTATTTATTTATTTATTTTTAAACTTAAAAAAATATTTTAGCCTCAGGGGTACATGTGCAGGTTTGTTATGTAGGTAAATTGCATGTTACTGGGGATTGGTGTACAGACTATTCAGTTACACAGGTAATAAGCATAGTACCTGATAGGCAGTTTTTGATCCTAACCCTCCTCTCTCTCTCCATCCTCAACTAGACCACGGTGTCTGTTACTCCCTTCTTTATATCCATATGTACTTAATGTTTAGCTCCCATTTATAATAAAATGTTTTTTTAAATTCCTATTTTTCTTTAATATATAGAAAAGGGCTAAAGTAACAACCTGTTCAACAATTAAGGCGTAATGCCTCCTTTAATTGTTCTAGAAGCCTAAAGCTAAAATGTTTTTCTTTCTCATTCATATGTACTTAAATAAACTTTCATTTTTTTCTTTCTTTGCTTTCTTCTTTGCCTCTCTCTCCCAGCCCTACCCAATTGTCTCTCAAATAATGTATAGCATTTTATTTCATGGTTATGTAAACTTGGAATGCACTTTCAGTTAATCTAAACATGAGCAGAAATTCACCACTAGATCTTAATTGTTTCATAACTTTTAAAAATGATGTCTCTTTTCTGTATGAAATAGTCAACTTCAACTCATGTCTTCCTGTGGGTAAGTGTTGTTTCTTTCTTTAAGAAAGCATATAGGACTATTGTATTATTTTGTCAACAGGCTGGAAAACTATCATAAGTCTGTGTCTTTCATGTAATTATTTTTTCAAATAATGGTTAAATTTGTAATGGTGAGTATGAAAATTGCTATCTATATTTTGAAATTTTTTATAGCATTTAACCTATACAAATTTCATTTCTATTTTTATTGCAATTATTTCAGCCATTTAACAAATTCTACTTTTTAGACCGGGCACAGTGGCTCACTCCCAGCACTTTGGGAGGCCGAGGTAGGTGGACTGCCTGAGGTCAGGAGTTTGAGATCAGCCTGGCCAATATGGTGAATCCCTGTCTCTACCAAAAATACAAAAATTAGCCCAGCATGGTGGCAGGTGCTGCCTGTAATCCCAGCTACTCAGGAGACTGAGGCAGGAGAATCACTTGAACCCCAGAAACAGAGGTTGCAATGAGCCAAGATCTCGCCACTATACTCTAGCCTGGGTGACAAGAGTGAAACTCTATCCAAAAAAAAAAAAATCTGCTTTTTAAAACAAAGAATCTTACTGTTAGCTCGATGATCAGTTTGATAATTTCATGTGAACTTCAGTGTTTTTTCTTATGTATGTACACTGGAGAGTTCTCATACTTTTGCTCTTATGTATTTCCTACAGTAGAATGGAAAAATCCTGGATTCTACTTAAATGTGAATTTACTAAGACAGATAATAGGAGTTAAGAAAAAACACACAAAGACAATTTTTGTAAACTACTGCAAGATGATGTGTGTGCATCTATTTGTGTATTTTCATAGATTATTTCATTTCCCAGCATGGTTGACTTTAGCATTAGGCCAAGCTCCATATAGTTGTATGCAAAATAACTCAAGAAAGGAGAACATTTTGGTGACCAAGTAAGTCTCTGTAGGAGCTAAGAACCTTGGCCCACTAAATATTTGCTGAAAAATCACTGGCATAAGGCAGATTGATTGCTAGAAGAAGGAGGATTCAGAATGAAGACCCAAAGACACAGGGGAAATTTGCCCATTTTTACGCTTAGGTTCAACAAAGTATGGACAGTTACGTAGAAATGTGTTACACAAAAAGGGTATGATCTCATGCTAATAGGTTGAGTGTCGAAACCCAGCAATGCCTGCCTAGACTCTTCTTGGCCTCTCTGAACACGCATTCCTTCTTTCTGGGTGCGGGGTAGGACCCTTTCTGGAATGGGGGTCTTGTGACCCACAGTCAAACAAGTTAAGTAAGATTTCTTTATGGTCAGTTTTATAGAACATTTTTAGATTTTATGACTGGCTTTCAGGAAAAGGTGTTCTGATTTCTATGGCCTGTCTTGGGGAAGAGGGGTTCTAGGTTTAATGGCTATTCTCAGGCGAGAATGAGACAGAAAGACAAGAGGGCAGGAGAAGGTCAGAGAAAAAAAAACGAAAAAGCAACTTTTGTTTTTGAGGATGCTGCTGAGGATTTCATTTTGGGGTGTTGCTTGCTGAGCCCCAACATTCTGATATAGCAGAGTGTGACAGATTGTCTCAAACACAGGGGAGCTGCCGACATTCTTCAGTTCGTATCTCTCAGGATATTAGTAATTCTGAAATATATACTTGTTAATTATCGAAAAAACATTGTAAAAGGAAAATATTAGTTTAATATGTATGTAATTCAAACTTATTTTTCTGATATTTCTTTCCTATGAATTTCTTCAAAATTCTAAAAAGAAACAATATGTTACATTTGCATAATGTAATATTCAAAGAATCTAAACTAATTCTGGTACAATGGCCCAAATCCCGGATTGTACTTTTTCTTAATGCCCATTACAGGTTTGAATATTAATGACTCCTCAAACTGACAAACTGCACATTTCCGTCTGCCCTGAATTCCAAGAACTCTGAATGAAATTCTCAGTTCCTGACAAATATGACAAAGAGGTTGCTCTGAGCTGCTCATATGTTCATATTTAATATGTGGTTTTTTTTTATGTTAGCCATCAAAATGGCTGTTTTTCTAAAAGGAGTGTCAGTGTAAGCTACTGAAATGAATAAAACTGTCTCTAGTGTAATGTTGTTATGGTGCTGGTATGTAAAATCTTGATGTTACATACACAAAATGAACAAACAAGAACCAGAGGAGGTGCATTTTAAAATGCTATTTTTAGGCAAGAATATACAGATTAGTATGGTTGCAGCTATTTTATTTTTTTTATAGGGTCTCTTTTCATACATTGGTGACTATCATTTGAAGGAATGCTATGAGGGCTGTAAATTGGGCTAGTCACTTCCATACCTTATCTAGATTATGTACACAAATAAAGTGTAGAAGTCTTTTGTTAACAATGCTAATAGCATCCGTCTTTAATTTATTAAAAGAATAGTCTCTTTAATATTACTTGCAGTTAGCATTTTCCATCTCCCATCACATTTGGACATTTCAATTTGCATAGATTTGAGGAATTGTTTAATTTTGAGAAATTAAGCTATCGCTTTTAGCTTTCATCTCACATAAATCACTTTTATGGCTACATGTTGAAAAGGATAAATGTAATAAATTCTTGGAGAAAAAAACAGAAGTAACTTATTTCCGTTCTTATAAGTTGCTGTTTAACAAGATAGCAGTAATGGAGACAAGTATTTAAAGAACAAAAAAATAACTGTTTCAGTTATTTCTAAAGTACATATACATATATGTGTATAAAATAAAAAATAAAGTTTACATTTAAACAGAAAGGCATGAATATAGTCAAGATTGATACAGGAAATTAGGTGAATTTATCAGATTTTAAAGGGATGATGAAAAGAATAACAATGTTAGCTATAATTTATTAAACATTTACTATTTAATAGATGCCAAGAGCTGCGTTAGGTGCTTGATGTGAATTATTCCTAATATTAACAAGAATCATGCAAGATGGATGGGTTTAGCTCTATTTTATGATTATGGAAATTTAAATTTAGTAAATGTAAGTAATTTATCTAAGGATCATAGCAAAGCTGATTTCAAACTCAAGTCAACTTCATCAAAAGCTCATGTTTTTACCATTGTGTGATCTCAGAAGATGACTTTTAGATGAAATTTAACAGGATAACTGCTCTTTTATCTACCTCTTCCTATAATCTCCCCACCCACATCAACTCAGGAAAAGGAATGCTGAAACCAAGATGAATCAAATCTTTCTAACAAGAGTACTTCAGGGCTTAGTCAGAAACATGCACAGAGTTTTCAGGGCAACATTTCTGGACACTGCTTTTCCAGAAGGTGTTCTAAACACCTAAAGCTTACTGGTTTATGAATTTTATCCTTACTGAGACACCTTTCTAGGAAAATGAAAAGTGCCAGTTAGTGGGGTAAAGAAAAGAAGGTGATGGTGGTGATAATGTAGCTCCCAGAGGGTTCTATTTGGGTTTACATAATATTATCTTATATGGGAACCTATATATAGGCTGCTATTTTGATCCAACCAAACCAAGACAAGAAAAGCAGTGCCTCTTTAACTCACCATCTTACATTTGTTAGTCTTAGGAGACCAATCATGATTTAAAGCGCTGTCAGATGCTAAATAAGTAGCAAAAGGAAATTACGTGTGTGCCTTCAACTGCTTCTTATTTTTCAGAAGAGTAGTCTAAAGCTACATTTTCCCTCCATAAGTTCTGAATGCAATCCTATTTCAAAACAAAGGTACGTATTAGCAACCTTTTTAGCCTTAAGATTCTTATTTTCAAAATTTCCCACTGTGTTTCCTTTTATCTCTTGATGAATAAAACATGAGAAACACAACTTGAAATGGTGTGTAGATTTTGTGCATAGTGACAAGAATTTCCTAAAACAGAAGTTCTTCCTTTAATTTTTTATCACTTTATTTACTTCGTTCTTATTTAGTGTCTGGTGAAATTTTAGAGATGTAAAATGTAGTGAACAGGTATTTTATATGAATATATTCTGATTAAATCTGAACAAATTATGACCTCATTTTTTAATCAGCGGAATGACGTGATTAGAGAATATGAACCAGTGTCAAAATGCTCACCAACAAATCAGACACTCCCTTGCTGATCCAATTGTAAATGGACCTCTATCACCATTACAACTACCTGTTTCTTGTTTTAGTGCTGTAAGACATTCACAAGTCAGTCTAAGTTTCTAATAGCCACAAACATGGCTCCTTTGATTCACATGTGTCTGTTCACTTTATTTTCTGCTGACACTGTGGCTGCTGACAACACTCCTGTCATTTCTGTCTCACCAATTTCACAACCCAGGCAGTTGACAAGATCAGTGTGGATTCCTGAGAAGTCCCCAGTTGTGTTTCTCAATAAAACTTTAGAGCTAAAAGCTTATGGAACCCCATGAGGGGAAATGGGACCCAAGGCTTCTATATTGTACAAGTGAAAAAAACAATTCCTTTCAAAAAATAATCCCATGCCTTTCACGAATTCTCAGCTCCTCACTCCTCTCCCATGTTGGTGAGACCTAGTCATCTGGTTGTTTCGTTATGTATTGAAAGCACCTTGGGGAGCAATGTGTTGTTTCCCATGGTGTTATTCAATAGATAATGAATTAATGAACAGAGGAGCAAAGAGACTCGTGCAACAGGAGGGAAGCAAAAGAGATTTGCGCCTCAGGAGGGAAGCAAAAGAGACTAGGAGAAAAGAATAAAGAGGAAAAGTTCCTAATGAATATAAAAAGAAGTGATTTTGTCCCCATACCTTGCTTTTTTCTGTCATATGACAAAAATATTAAAATAATATGTAACAGCCCTAATATCAAAGAGGACAGGTGGATAAGGATGAATTGTCATTTTTTGTGTCTTTATAGTGATTTAATAAACACATTAAAAATACAAAATAGTTTTAATTCAATCAATTAAAATTATTTACTAAAAATAAATAGCTCAAGAACATCTAGTCATCTATGTGAAAGCCAATATAGTTTCTCTATGGTAAACAGAGAAGACTAATCCAAAGACTTGGTGGCATTATAAAACTTTTTTTTTAAAATTTTTAATTCAGCAATGGACTCTTTATGAGATATTATTGTTCCTCTAATGTGCAGATGTTTCCCTTGATCCACTGTTTTCTTCCAGAAGCTCAGAAATGTTAACACTGCTGGATATTCTCTTTCATAAATCTTTCTTGTGGCTTCTTTGGACATGAACAGTCTACAGAGCTGTTGCTAAATGATAATTTTTTATCATGTCTATTGTGATTTAATAGATAAAGCTTATTCATATAGTGTCCAAAACTAATCAACCTCTAGTGAAAAGTATCATATCAAATTTCTAATGTAACTGTTACAATTAATATAAGAATACCTGTTTAAAATCAAATATTCAATAAAATTTACTAAATAGAATCTCATTCCAAATATTTCTTACTATGAAGCTGAACATACAAATGACACTCTCTGATGCTACACTTTTCTTCCCAGAACAGAAAGAGTTGTTTCTCTCCACCAAATAGTTTGAAAGGGTTTAGCAGTAAGACAGCAAGTAGAAACAATGCTTGCTTATGTATTTACATGACAGGTCTGTGTGCATTTGCATAAAACTGAAGATAATGTACACATACACATACATAGACACACACAGGGGAAGCAATTAGGGAACCTGCTTTTTAGGGCCATCTAAGAGTTAGGGTGGAAGAAGTTTAAGGATAACTTCCAAAGAGTATGAAATATTGCCGGGCGCGGTGGCTCAAGCCTGTAATCCCAGCACTTTGGGAGGCCGAGACGGGCGGATCACGAGGTCAGGAGATCGAGACCATCCTGGCTAACACGGTGAAACCCCGTCTCTACTGAAAATACAAAACTAGCCGGGCGAGGTAGCGGGGCCTGTAGTCCCAGCTACTTGGGAGGCTGAGGCAGGAGAATGGCGTGAACCCGGGAGGCGGAGCTTGCAGTGAGCTGAGATCCGTCCACTGCACTCCAGCCTGGGGACAGAGCGAGATTCCGTCTCAAAAAAAAAAAAAAAAAAAAAAAAAAAAAAAAAAAAAAAAAAAAAATTTTTAAAAAATTTAAAAGGGAGAAATTAAAAGGGGGGGGGGGGAAAAAAAAAAATTAATAAGAGTAAAATTGTTTAAACATTTGAAAGTGTGCAATTGAAATGGGGGAGGTGTGCAAAGAAGATATTATGAATCTGTAAGACATATCAAGACTCTCATGAAAACGTAAGACATGAAGACAGTGTCTGAAGGGTCATTGTCATTGTTCTTGTGGATAAACATTTATAAGTGGTATTAATTAGAGAGCTTACATGAAAATTCTTAGCAATCAACTTAAGCACATAAAATAAATATAATCACACTATTATACATTGTTATTCATTATTTTAAAATATTTTTAATCTTTTTTAGTTTTAATTTGTGATCTTTTAGTCCATTTTATTTTTTATTCTAGTTCTTCAGTGGTGTATTTTATTTTCATTATTTCCATTAAAAGTCCTTATTAATTATTTTTGTTTTATACTTATTTTTTTTTTGTTGGTACTGTTATTACTTTTAGCTCTTAATTCTTGTTCATTTTAAAATTTTATTTTACAGCATTTATTTTCTATATAAATCTTTAAAAATATAAATATAAAATGTAATAATGTTTCTCATTAAAATGTACACAAATCTTACCTGCAGAGATTTAGAAGCAATTGATTTAACGATGGTTAACAATAAGCTCGCTTTCCCTACCTGATCTCTGAAACTGTATGTCCAGAGCCCTTCAATTAATCCCCTTTGCAAGCAAACAAATAAAACAAATACATATTTCCATGGATTTTATAGAAAGCTTGCTAGTTACTTCAAGCCCTTTCCAGGAGATTCATAACACACTCAACATACAGTCCACTTAAATGGCCAAAGTGTTGAGTCTTGACATGTACCATCCAAAATCCTTATTCGTAGCTCTGTGCTTTGAAATCTACCCAATATAGAGGCCCCAAATTTTGCACAAGCTATGCTCAGGGTCTCTGCTCATTATAAGGCATTTTAGAATCCAGACAAAGGTGAGACAGCTGTTCTTTCCAGATGATTCCCATAATTACTGAGCTCATTAGAATTCTACAACTAATGCAGAACACATTTCCACTTTTCCATGCTTTCAAGCCTAAAATCATAAGAGAAATCTCAAAATAATGGCTAATAACAGAATCCAGGCTTCTTTTCTTGCTCCTGGAGGAAACAGGAAGATGTCCTAATGTTTCATAACCATTCCAGTGATATTTTCCTGCCAGCCTTTAATTATGAAATTCCCCACAGCCACACCCTGGCTGAGGGTCTGGCTTTTCAGACATTTCCTATCCAATTCCTTTTACCATCTTTACTGTGATCTTGGGCAAGGTTAGTGAGAGCACTGATACATTGTCTTGCTTATACAGTACATGACTTTAATTCAGTTTCCTTTCATGCCGAATGTAAAATTCTGCCTTAGTATTTATGAGAAGTCTTTAGTGATATGACATAACTTACAGTTTGCATGAGTCATTGTATTTAAAATAAAAATTCCTCTGAAACTTCCAAATGCTTTGTTTTTTGTCTTTTGATAAGTATTTATTTTCAGAACTTGGAAGGACATGGTATAATTTTAGTCATTTATCTCTCTTAAAATATATACAATCAGAATAAAAATAGAAAGAAAAAGCAACATAAGATTTAAAGATTTTTACAATGAGACTAAAAAATAGAAAATACAGATAAGAAAAAAGTTAAAAATGCACACACCAAATACTACATAGAAACAAGTGGCACATACCATTTCAGATTATTTATCGTGTCCATAAAAACATTACTTTAAATACATCAGTCCATTATTTAAAATGTTTCGTCTATGATCTGTTTCACATGTGCTATAGAGGGCCGAGAGTCTTATATTGGAGTTTTTATCTTTTTCTTTGTCCTGAGTTTTCTGCAGGTCATATTGGTGTGGCTGTTTTTAATATAAATGCTTGGCTTCTAACTACTGGATACTTAAATTCTCTTAAGAAAATATGTAATGTTTCTCCTATTACTAAAATGTATTATTTTACCATGAATACAAAAAACATTTGTTTATAACTCATGTTACACAAAATTTTATGAGGGAAATACCTATACATTATGATTTATTTCAAACATAAACATGATATACAACTAGCCTTGGCTAATGCTTCCATAGATATTCGTGGGTTTTTGGAAGGGAACCAGTTATTCTACACTTTTTGATGACTACCAAACACTCCTCTGGTATTAAAATCACAAATGTTAGATTTGGCCTATTTTTCTGGAATAGATTTAGTCTACTTCCAACATTAAACATTTGGGGAATTTAATGTTTAAATCCGGATTGCTATTTCTCCCCACAAAATTTAGGGTTCTAACAATACTAGACACATTGGATTCTAAGCTGTGACTACCACATTACAGCTGGTATAGGCGCTTCAGTTCACCACAGTGCACTACTCCCTATTGACTACTATCCCTCTCTATTGAAGATATCTTACTCAGTGTTTTTTTGTTTTGTTTTGTTTTTCTTTCTTCTTTTCTTTTTTAGAGATAGAACCATGTCACCCAGGCTGCAGTGCATGACATGATCAAAAGTCACTGCAGCCTTAAACTCCTGAGCTCAAGTGATCCTTCTGCCTCAGTCTCCCGAGTAACTGAGACTACAGGCATGCGTCACCACACCAGGCTGATTTTTTAACATTTTATTTTTCGGTAGAGACAGGGTTTTGCTATGTTGCCCTCACTGGTCTCAACTCCTAGCCTTAAGCAATCGTCTCAGCTTGTTCACCCAAAGTGCTAGGATTACTGGAAAGTGCCCCTGTGCCTGGCAAAGACCGTGCTTTATGATAACCACTTGGCCCTTGTGTGCATTTCGAGTGGTGATCCCAGCTTTATTACTTTTTCCTGTTCTTCACTATCAACATCCTTCTTGTGAGACAATCACTTTGATCCCCTGAGGTTACTACATGTTGTCATACCTGGTTAATCAGGCTGCTTAACTGCTGAAGTGTAACATGCTCATTATATCAAGGCTGTAAATACATTTATAACAAATGTAATTTTCTTTGTAAAGGCACAGGAGTATCCTTTATTTTCCAATTAGAAGCACTAATGACTTATGATTGTGATTATCGTGGAATGTATACCTGAAATATCGTAGACCCTTGATTGTATTAAATTATACTCCTCTTGTGGTAGTAAGAAAATAGTAAAAGTCTTGCTTGGGCTCTTGCTCACAAATGTTCCATCAAATGCAAAAAGCAAAGGCAGACCTCAGGGATCACTATTACACTACTTAACCTTGGAGATGGTCTTGTGATAACAAACAGCAGGGGCTAATGAGAAATGGCATCTTTCCACTTTCATGAGGATCACTCTGGCCATCAGGGCCCAAAGACTGCTAAAATAAAGCCAGGAAGTGAAAAGGTTTGAAATCATTCCAGGAAAAGTCCAGGGGAATTAATAATTCAGGAAAAGCTAGAATGATAAAAACATAATATGTAGAAAAGAGAATTTTGTGAAATATTGTAAGAAATAAAATAGGCAAAATGTTGAATGGTGTAATCAGTAGTGACTTTTGAGTAGGAAAATGTGGGTTTAGATCCTTATGCTTTTGATATTTAGCTGTTTAGACATTTATTTGTTTAGCTGTTTGATAGCTATTAGCCTGGCAAGATTTGTTATCTTCTCTAACTTGTTTCCTCATCTCTGTGTGGCAACTATACCTGCTTAGCGAAAAAAATTTAAGATACTTACACATATTTATGTGTAAGTATGTATTTTTATTTATGTATATATTTTTATATACATACATACATATAGTAGGCATATAATTAATTGATATCAGGCATTGTTGCTACTATGTCTATTAAATTTATCCCTACTACTCCTATTACTATGTGCAGTGTTCTTCCACCTATCAGTCTCTGTAATATTGAACAAAAGTCATGAAGTGGGATGAACTTTTCCATGTGCTATATGGAGACAACTTTTCACGATCTAAAATTGATGATCCTTAAGTTTTATTTCATTAATTGTTTAATATAGACTCTTCTAGCAGTTGTATTTAGTTACAACTGCTAGAAGAGTCTATATTTAAAAATCAAAAACAAAACAGGATGCCCTCTTCTAATTCCTCATGAGATTTTAGGAATTTGGTAAATATATTCATATTAGACTTGCTCCCACATTCAGCACCCAACTATATGAATTCTTTTCCAATATTCTAGTATCAACAAAAATAATCCCAATTACTTGCAAATCCAACAAGATATTTGCTGGAAAAGAAGAGGAATGCTATGTATGAAAAAAATAAAAGAAAACAAAAAAAGACCTCCATTGCTACTGACTTGAAAGGATCTCAGGCACTCTTCTCCCTGCATAGCTTTCCTGAAATTCAGAATTCTGTATCTTCACCCTTGAGTTCAGGGAAGAAAGGGAATCTAGAAGCGGATTTGGTTCATGAGGTGCCACGCAAATCTGTAGCCCATGACCAGGCACTTTCTTTTTTTCTCTTTTGGATCCGACTGAGAAACATATCCTTCAAATGGTCCTTGTCATTCCTTCATTGGTCATTTCAATCGGAGAGGGAAAGGANCTTAAAATATATACAATCAGAATAAAATAGAAAGAAAAGCAACATAAGATTTAAAGATTTTACAATGAGACTAAAAAATAGAAAATACAGATAAGAAAAAAGTTAAAATGCACACACCAAATACTACATAGAAACAAGTGGCACATACCATTTCAGATTATTTATCGTGTCCATAAAACATTACTTTAAATACATCAGTCCATTATTTAAAATGTTTCGTCTATGATCTGTTTCACATGTGCTATAGAGGGCCGAGAGTCTTATATTGGAGTTTTATCTTTTCTTTGTCCTGAGTTTTCTGCAGGTCATATTGGTGTGGCTGTTTTAATATAAATGCTTGGCTTCTAACTACTGGATACTTAAATTCTCTTAAGAAAATATGTAATGTTTCTCCTATTACTAAAATGTATTATTTTACCATGAATACAAAAAACATTTGTTTATAACTCATGTTACACAAAATTTTATGAGGGAAATACCTATACATTATGATTTATTTCAAACATAAACATGATATACAACTAGCCTTGGCTAATGCTTCCATAGATATTCGTGGGTTTTGGAAGGGAACCAGTTATTCTACACTTTTGATGACTACCAAACACTCCTCTGGTATTAAAATCACAAATGTTAGATTTGGCCTATTTTCTGGAATAGATTTAGTCTACTTCCAACATTAAACATTTGGGGAATTTAATGTTTAAATCCGGATTGCTATTTCTCCCCACAAAATTTAGGGTTCTAACAATACTAGACACATTGGATTCTAAGCTGTGACTACCACATTACAGCTGGTATAGGCGCTTCAGTTCACCACAGTGCACTACTCCCTATTGACTACTATCCCTCTCTATTGAAGATATCTTACTCAGTGTTTTTTTGTTTTGTTTTGTTTTCTTTCTTCTTTTCTTTTTTAGAGATAGAACCATGTCACCCAGGCTGCAGTGCATGACATGATCAAAAGTCACTGCAGCCTTAAACTCCTGAGCTCAAGTGATCCTTCTGCCTCAGTCTCCCGAGTAACTGAGACTACAGGCATGCGTCACCACACCAGGCTGATTTTTTAACATTTTATTTTCGGTAGAGACAGGGTTTTGCTATGTTGCCCTCACTGGTCTCAACTCCTAGCCTTAAGCAATCGTCTCAGCTTGTTCACCCAAAGTGCTAGGATTACTGGAAAGTGCCCCTGTGCCTGGCAAAGACCGTGCTTTATGATAACCACTTGGCCCTTGTGTGCATTTCGAGTGGTGATCCCAGCTTTATTACTTTTCCTGTTCTTCACTATCAACATCCTTCTTGTGAGACAATCACTTTGATCCCCTGAGGTTACTACATGTTGTCATACCTGGTTAATCAGGCTGCTTAACTGCTGAAGTGTAACATGCTCATTATATCAAGGCTGTAAATACATTTATAACAAATGTAATTTTCTTTGTAAAGGCACAGGAGTATCCTTTATTTTCCAATTAGAAGCACTAATGACTTATGATTGTGATTATCGTGGAATGTATACCTGAAATATCGTAGACCCTTGATTGTATTAAATTATACTCCTCTTGTGGTAGTAAGAAAATAGTAAAAGTCTTGCTTGGGCTCTTGCTCACAAATGTTCCATCAAATGCAAAAGCAAAGGCAGACCTCAGGGATCACTATTACACTACTTAACCTTGGAGATGGTCTTGTGATAACAAACAGCAGGGGCTAATGAGAAATGGCATCTTTCCACTTTCATGAGGATCACTCTGGCCATCAGGGCCCAAAGACTGCTAAAATAAAGCCAGGAAGTGAAAAGGTTTGAAATCATTCCAGGAAAAGTCCAGGGGAATTAATAATTCAGGAAAAGCTAGAATGATAAAACATAATATGTAGAAAAGAGAATTTTGTGAAATATTGTAAGAAATAAAATAGGCAAAATGTTGAATGGTGTAATCAGTAGTGACTTTTGAGTAGGAAAATGTGGGTTTAGATCCTTATGCTTTTGATATTTAGCTGTTTAGACATTTATTTGTTTAGCTGTTTGATAGCTATTAGCCTGGCAAGATTTGTTATCTTCTCTAACTTGTTTCCTCATCTCTGTGTGGCAACTATACCTGCTTAGCGAAAAAAATTTAAGATACTTACACATATTTATGTGTAAGTATGTATTTTATTTATGTATATATTTTATATACATACATACATATAGTAGGCATATAATTAATTGATATCAGGCATTGTTGCTACTATGTCTATTAAATTTATCCCTACTACTCCTATTACTATGTGCAGTGTTCTTCCACCTATCAGTCTCTGTAATATTGAACAAAAGTCATGAAGTGGGATGAACTTTTCCATGTGCTATATGGAGACAACTTTTCACGATCTAAAATTGATGATCCTTAAGTTTTATTTCATTAATTGTTTAATATAGACTCTTCTAGCAGTTGTATTTAGTTACAACTGCTAGAAGAGTCTATATTTAAAATCAAAACAAAACAGGATGCCCTCTTCTAATTCCTCATGAGATTTTAGGAATTTGGTAAATATATTCATATTAGACTTGCTCCCACATTCAGCACCCAACTATATGAATTCTTTTCCAATATTCTAGTATCAACAAAATAATCCCAATTACTTGCAAATCCAACAAGATATTTGCTGGAAAAGAAGAGGAATGCTATGTATGAAAAAAATAAAAGAAAACAAAAAAAGACCTCCATTGCTACTGACTTGAAAGGATCTCAGGCACTCTTCTCCCTGCATAGCTTTCCTGAAATTCAGAATTCTGTATCTTCACCCTTGAGTTCAGGGAAGAAAGGGAATCTAGAAGCGGATTTGGTTCATGAGGTGCCACGCAAATCTGTAGCCCATGACCAGGCACTTTCTTTTTTTCTCTTTTGGATCCGACTGAGAAACATATCCTTCAAATGGTCCTTGTCATTCCTTCATTGGTCATTTCAATCGGAGAGGGAAAGGAAATATTAGTTGGATTCTAAACCTCAGAAAATTTTGGAATTTTATTTTCTTTTTACTAGAAGTGATATCAAATGTAGGAATGAGGATTGAGTTAAACTTGAATTAATGTAAATACTCGGTATTATCAGCTGAATATATTTACCTTTAATAAATCATGTTTTTATTTTCAAGATTGTGATTAGAGGCTTTTAGCATGCCTCAGTCACTTGAGAAGAGCAAAATAGTACATAAAGAACAACTCTGTGAGCTTTACTTACTTTATTTTATTTATTTTTATTTCACTTTAAGTTCCAGGATACATGTGCAGAATGTACAGGTGTTGTTACATTAGTCATACATGGTGCCATGGTGGTTGCTGCCACCTATCAACCCATCATCTAGGTTTTAAGCCCCATATACATTAGGTATTTGTCTTTTCTTTTTTGTTTTTTTGAGACTGAGTCTCGGCTCTGTCCCCCAGGCTGGAGGCGAGTGGCGCGATCTTGGCTCACTGCAAGCTCCGCCTCCCAGGCTTCACGCCATTCGTGCCTGCCTCAGCGCTCCTGAGTAAGCTGGGACTACAGGGAGCCTGCCACCAAGCAAGCCCGGCTAATTTTTTGTATTTTTAGTAGAGATGGGGTTTCACCATGGTCTCGATCTCCTGACCTTGAGATCCGCCTGCCTCGGTCTCTCACGCATTACAGGCGTGAGCCACCGCGCCCAGCCAGGTATTTATTTGTCTTAATGCTCTCCCTGCCTTTGCCCCGCAACCCCAGACAGGCCCCAGTGTGGGTTATTTCCCTTCCTGTGTCCATGCGTTCTCATTGTTCACCTCCCATTTATGAGTGAGAACAAGCGGTGTTTGGGTTTCTGTTCTGTGTTAGTTTGCTGAGAATGATGGCTTCCAGCTTCATCCATGTTCTTGCAAAGGATATGATTTCATTCCTTTTTATAGCTGTGTAGCATTCCATGTTGTATATGTGCCACATTGTCTTTATCCAGTCTATCATTGATGGACATTTGGGTTGTTTCCACATCTTTGCTATTGTAAATAGTACTGCAGTAAACTTATACGTGTGTATATGTCTTTATAGTAGAATGAATTATAATCCTTTGAGTATATACCCAGTAATTGGATTGCTGGGTTAAATGGTATTTCTGGTTCTAGGTCCTTGAGGAATTGCCACACTGTCTTTTACAATGGTTGAACTAATTTACATTCCCACCAATAGTGTAAAAGTGTTTCTATTTCTCCACAGCCTTGCAAGCATCTGTTGTTTATTGACGTTTTAATCACTGCCATTCTGACTGGCCTGAGATGGTATCTCATTATGGTTTTGATTTGCATTTCTCTAATGATCAGGGATGATGAGCATTTTTTATATGTTTGTTTGCCACATACATGTCTTCTTTTGAGAAGTGTCTGTTCATATCCATTGCCCACTTTTGATTGGGCTGTTTATTTTTTTCTTGTGAATTTATTTAAGTTCCTTGTTGATTCTGGATATTAGACCATTGTCAGATGGGTAGATTGCAAAAGTATTCTCCCATTCTGTAAGTTTCCTGTTCACTCTTATGATAGTTTCTTTTGTTGTGCAGAAGCTCTTCAGTTTAATTAGATACCATTTGTCAATTTTGTTTTTTGTTGCAATTGCTTTGGTGTTCTAGTCATGAAGTCTTAGCCCATACCTATGTCCTGAATGGTACTGCCTCGGTTTTCTCCAAGGGTTTTTATGGTTTTGGGTTTTACATTTAAGTTTTTAACCCATCTTGAGTTAATTATTGTATAAGGTGTAAGGAAGGGGTCCAATTTCAATTTTCTGCCTATGGCTAGCCAGTTTTCCCAGCACCACTTATTCAATAGGGATTCATTTCCCCATTGCTTGTTTTTGTCAGGTTTGTCAAAGATCAGATGGATATAGATGTGTGGTGTTATTTCTGAGGTCTCTGTTCCGTTCCATTGTTCTATTCTGTTTTGGAATCAGTACTATGCTGTTTTGGTTACTGTAGCCTTTTAGTATAGTTTGAAGACAGGTAGCATAATGCCTCCAGCTTTGTTCTTTTTGCTTAGGATTGTCTTGGCTATATGGGCTCTTCTTTGGTTTCATATGAAATTTAAACTAGTTTTTTTCTAATTCTGTGTAGAATGTCAGTGGTAGTTTGATGGGAATAGCATTGAATCTATAAATTACTTTGGGCATTGTAACCATTTTTATGATACTGATTCTTCCTATCCATGAGCATGGAATGCTTTTTCATTTGTTTTCATCCTGTCTTATTTCCTCAAGCACTGGTTTGTAGTTCTCCTTGAAGAGGTCCTTCATCTCCCTTGTAAACTGTATTCCTAGGTATTTTATTCCCTTTGCAGCAATTGTGAATGGGAATTCATTCGTGATTTGGCTTTTTGCTTGTCTATTGTTAGTGTATAGGAATGCTTGTGATTTTTGCACAATGATTTAGTATCCTGAGACTTTGCTGAAGTTGCTTATCTGCTTAAGGAGTTTTGGGCTGAGATGATGGGGTTTTCTAAATATACAATCATGTCATCTGCAAACAGAGACAATTTGACTTCCTCTCTTCCTATTTGCATTCCCTTTATTTCTTTCTCTTGCCTGATTGCTCTGGCCAGAACTTCCAGTACTACGTTGAATAGCAGTGGTGAGAGAGGGCATCCCTGTCTTGTGCCAGTTTTCAAAGGGAATGCTTCCAGCTTTTATCCATTCAATATGATATTGGCTATGGGTTTGTCATAAGTAGCTCTTATTATTTTGATGTATGTTCCATCAATATCAAGTTTATTGAAAATTTTTAACATGAAGGGATGTTGCATTTTTTTTCTAAGGCCTTTTCTGCATTTATTGAGATAATCATGTAGTTTTGTCATTGGCTCTTTTATGTGATGAATTACATTTATTAATATGTGTATGTTGAACTAACCTTGCATCCCAGGGATGAAGCCAACTTGATCATGTTGGAAATGCTTTTTGATGTGCTTCTGGATTTGGTTTGCAGTATTTTATAGAGGATTTTTGCATTAATGTTCATCCGGGATATTGGCCTGAATTTTTCTTTTATTGTTGTGTCTCTGCCAGCCAGGTTTTTGTATGAGGATGATGCTATTCTCATAAAATGAGTTAGGGAGGACTCCCTTCTTTTCAGTTGTTTGCATTAGTTTCAGAAAAAAATGATACCATCTTGAACTTGTACCTCTGGTAGAATTTGGTTGTGAATCCATCTGGTCCTGAGCTTTTTTTGGTTGGTAGGCTATTAATTACTGCCTCTATTTCAGAACTTATTATTGGATTCAGCTTCTTCCTGGTTTTGTCTTGGGAGGATGTATCTGTCCAGGAATTTATCCACTTCTTCTAGATTTTCTAGTTTGTTTGTATAGAGGTGTTTATAGTATTCTCTGATTATAGTTTGTATTTCTGTGGAGTCAGTAGTCATATCCCTTTATCATTTTTTATTGGGTATATTTGATTTTTTTCTCTTTTCTTCTTTATTAGTCTATCTAACCTTATCTATTTTGTTAATTTTTTCAAAAAACAGCTCCAGGATTCATTGATTTTTTGAAGGGTTTTCCGTGTCTCTATCTCCTTCAGTTCTGCTCTGATCTTAACTATTTCTTGTCTTCTGCTAGCTTTTGGATTTGTTTGATCTTGCTTCTCTATTTCTTTTAATTGTGATGTTAGGGTGTCAATTTGAGATCTTTCCAGCTTTCTAATGTGGGCATTTATTGCTATAAATTTCCCTCTTAACACTGTTTTACCTGTGTCCTAGAGATTCTGGTATGCTGTCTCCTTGTTCTCCTTGGTTTCAGATAAGTTCTTGATTTCTGCCCTAACTTCATTATTTTCCCAGGATTCATTCAGGAGCAGGTTGCTCAATTTTCATGGAAATTATGTGGTTTTGACTGAGTTTCTTAATCCTGAGTTCTAATTTTTTTTTTGTGCTGTGGTCTGAGAGACTGTTTGTTATGATTTCAGTTCCTTTGCATTTGTTGAGGAGTGTTTTACTTCCAATTACACGGTTGATTTTAGAATAAGTGCCATATGGCACTGAGAAGAATATATATTCTGTTGATTTGGAGTGGAGAGTTCTGTAGATGTCTCTTATGTCCACTTGATCCAGAGCTGAGTTCAAGTCCTGAATATCTTTCTTAATTTTCTATATCAATGATCTGTCTAATATTGACAGTAGGGTCTCAAAGTATCCTACTATTATTGTGTGGGAGTCTAAGTCTCTTTGTAGTTCTCTAATAACCTGTTGTACAACTTTGGATGCTCCTGTATTGGGTGCATATGTATATTTAGAATAGTTAGCTCTTCTTGTTGCATTGATCCCTTTACCACTAGGTAATGTGGTTCTTTGTCTTTTTTGATCTCTGTTGGTTCAAAATTTGTTTTGTCTGAGACTAGGATTGCAGCCCCTTATTTTTATTTATTAATTTTTTTTTTTTTTTTTTTTGCTTTCCATTTGTTTCGTGAATATTCCTCAAATCCTTTATTTTGAGCCTGGGTGTGGCATTGCATGTGAGATGGGTCTCCTGAATACAGCACACTGATGAGTCTTGACTCTTTATCCGGTTTTCCAGTCTATGTCCTTTAATTAGGGCATTTAAGGTTAATATTGTTATGTGTTAATTTGATCCTGTCATCATGATGCTAGCTGGTTATTTTGCACATTGGTTGATGCATTTTCTTCATAGTGCCACTGTTATTTATATTTTGGTGTGTTTTCTGCAGTGCCGGGTACTGATTTTTCCTTTCCATATTTAGTGCTTCCTTCAGGAGCTCTTGCATGGCAGGTCTTGTGCTGATGAAATCCCTTAGCATTTGTTTGTCTGCAATTTTATTTCTCATTCACTTATGAAGCTTGGTTTGCTGGATAGGAAATTCTGGGTTGAAAATACTTTTCTATAAGAATATTGAATATTGGTCCCCCACTCTCTTCTGGCTTGTAGGGTTTCTGCTGAGAGATCTGCTGTTAGTCTGATGGACTTCCCTTTGTAGGTGTCCTGGCCTTTTTCTATGGCTCCCCTTAACATTTTTTCCTTCATTTTGACCTTCGAGAATCTGATGATTTTGTATCTTGGGGTTGATCTTCTGGTGTGGTATCTCAGTGGTGTTCTCTGTATTTCCTGAATTTGAATGTTGGACTGTCTTGCTAGGTTGGCCAAGTTCTCCTGGATAACATACTGACTTGTGTTTTTCAACTTGGTTCATTCTCCCATCTTTTTCAGGTACTCCAATCAATCATAGGTTCGGTCTTTTCACACAGCCCCATATTTCCTGGAGGCTTTGTTCATTTCTTTTCATTCTTTTTTGTCTAACCTTGTCTGCATGCCTTATTTTGGCAAGGTGGTCTTCAAACTCTGATATCCTTTCTTCCTCTTGATCAATTCAGCTATTGATACTTGTGTATGCTTCACGAATTTCTTGTGCTGTGTTTTTCAGCTCCATCACATCATTTATGTTCCTCTCTAAACTGGTCTATTTAGCAGTTCCTGTAAGCTTTTATAAAGGTTCTTAGCTTCTTTGCATTGGGTTAGAACATGCTTTTTAACTGTGATCTTTAAATCAAGAAGGAAAATGAGAACACACCAGAATTGTAAAGGATACCTCAGATCCTCCAGATCCTGGGGAGGAGAACATAGCCAAACAGCCCCTATGATGGCATCTGCCTAATAAAATTGAGTGAAGCACCAGTACATGAGAGAGGTAGAGAACTTCCCTCTGTGACTCACCTTTCCACTGGGGATCCAAACCACTCATGTTCAGGGAGAGCATTTTGTTTCCTTCAATCTCTGGAGCTAACTTGGGGAGAGGCTTGGAGATGCTGCAAGGTAAAACAATGGTAAAAGCTGCAGGCATTTTCCCAGACCCAGGACTGAGAGCAGGACACCATTTTTAATTCAGGTCCATACAAAGTCAGCCATTCGTTGTGACCTGGCAGTGTGGCTGTGCAGGCACTTTAGCTTCAGGCCAGATATTGGAGCACTCGCCCTGGAGCAGGGTAGGGGCCTCCACAGTCAGAATTGTGGAAAGCACTCATCAGTAGGCCCTGGAATTGTGCTTTCACCTGTCACAGGCCTGAGTTGGGAGGACGGCTGCTAAAGCTGTGATTTCTCCTGGGCAATGAGACTTAAGGTAAGGCCTGCTTGGTGACCTGAAACCTGTCTGCTTATATCATTTCTGATTGCCCCAGGTCGCTCTCCTAAGATCATGGTGCAGCAGGTCCCTCTTCACTTCATCCCTTGGCAGAAATTCTGGCATTTGGAGCACAGACTTGCCTGGATCAGAAGCTT
This sequence comes from Rhinopithecus bieti, assembly GCF_001698545.2. NCBI lineage: Eukaryota > Metazoa > Chordata > Mammalia > Primates > Cercopithecidae > Rhinopithecus > Rhinopithecus bieti. Next base: position 453,111 of record NW_016804113.1, on the reverse strand, counting down.
GAGCCACCTCACCATTCTGTTGATTTGATTGTGTCTCAGTGGTGCCCTCTCTGCACCACACCCAGGCAGATCTTCAACCTTTCAGACCACTCAGATGCTATAATTGTGTTCACACAATTCAGCAGCCTGAACCACCCCACCCTTCTTGTGCATAGATTATGGTGCAGTATGGGCCCTCTCTGCCCCATTCCCAGGCAGATCTCTAGGAATTGACAGCACCTGCTCCCCAAGAACAGCATCATGAGTCACACCACTCCTCCTGTGGAGAGATCCTGGTGCATGATAGCCCTCTCTACTCTATTCTTAGGCTTATCTCAAGGAATTGAAAACACTTGCTCACCCAGAAAAGCAGCATGAGCTGACCCACCCTTCCCATACAGAGACCATGGTGCAGTGGGATCCTCTCCACTCCACACCCAGGCATTTCTCCAGGCAGCTGGAGCACCTGCTTGCCTGGATCTGCAGCCTAAGCTGCTTCACCTTTCTTGTGTAGAAACCATGGTGAAATGAGGACTTCTCTGCTCCACTCCAAGGCATATCTCCAGGTATCTGGATAATCTATATGTCTGGATTAGCAGTCTGAGCTGCCCCACACTCCCTGTGCAGGGATTGTAGTGCAGTGGGGTCCTGCAGCCACAGTAAAAGGTCAGATCACATGAAAAGGGAACTCCATCAGGTGAACAGTGTACTTCTCAGCAGACACCTCGCAAGCCAGGATAAACTGAGATCTATTTTCAGAATTATTAAAGAAAAGAAATCACAACTAACCATTTCATATGCTGACAAACTAAGCTATATAAGTGAAGGAGTAATAAAAACTTTTTCCAGATAAGCAAGCACTAGGGGAACTTGTTACCACTAGAAAAGCTTTCCAAGAGATCCTGAAGGGAATTCTAAATGTACAAACGAAAGAATGATACCTGCTACTACAAAACGCAATTAATTATGTAGCCCTCAGATGCTATAAAGTGACCATACAATAGAAGCTACAAAGCAATCAACAACTTCACAACCTTACATAGCCATATTAAACTTGAATGTAAATGATATAAACACTCCCACTTAAAGCACAGAAAGGCAAGTTGAAGGAAAAAAAAGACCCATCTGTTTTCTGTCTTCAAAATACCCATCTCACGCATAAGCACACACATAGGCTCAAAGTAAAGAGTTGGAGAAAGATCTATCAATCAAACAGAAAACAAAAAAGAGCAGAGGTTGCTATTTTTATATCAGATAAAACATACTTTAAGCTAACAACAGTAAAAATGGACAAAGAATAACATTACATAATGATAAAGGGTTTATCTCAGCAGGAGATAAGACTTAACTATCCTAAATATATATGCACCTAACATTGGAATATATATTTATATCAACCTAGATTCATAAAGCAAGTCCTACTAGACCTACGAAATGACTTAGACAGGCAAACAATAATAGTGGGGGACTTTAACACCCAAATGACAACATTAGACAGATTATCAAGGCAGTTCATGATGTGGGTAATACAGATAAAACTAATGCTGTGGCACACTGGAGAGACTTCTAAATTGAAAAGGTAAATTTCTGTGTTATAGTCTTTGCCCTATCACTAATCAACAAATAAACCTGACATGTCATGAGTCATGAAATATCAAGTAGTTCTATATGCCTAAACTTAAGTGGGATCAGGGTGGAGGAGGCTGCAGGGGAAGTGGAAGTAGTAGTAGAGTTATGAGATCCAAGGTTAGGCACCAGATCCTAGCCCCAGATCATGTCATACTTTAATGAGAAATGTTTAGAAACTTGCAGTTGATCTAAGAAGTGATGAGGAGAGAAATAAATATTTTAAATTTGACATTATCAGTAATGTAATTTAAACAATCACTAGCCAGGCTATCGAAGATAGTTTACTTTGTACTCAAAGACAGAATACTAAGCAAGCTATGACAGAAAGACAAACGGAATAAGTCAGTAGTAGTGGAAAAATAGAGACAAATGGTGAAGACTTAGGAAATATGAAGAGGTATAAACTACTGGACTTGATGGTTAAATATAGGAAGATAAGACGTGGGAGACATGGGATCAGATTTACAGGTTTTTCTTTTTTTCGGGTGAATGATTTTATGATTCATTGAGATGGAAAATAAAAGAGGAGTAAGTACAATGACTAAGAGATATAGAACATTTTTCTTCATTACTTAACAAACTAGTAATTCTAGTTTTCTGTTCTACTTTTTTTTTTAAACTGAACCGATGATCTGATATTTGTTTCAATTGTTGGATAGAAGCAATCAATTTAGATCTGTAAAGGACTTGTGATGTTGTAGTCATGCTTTACAGAAATCTCCATGAATAAAGAGAGGCTCTTAGGAGAACTGAGCAGTTTAAACTAAATACACTAATTTCACAGCTGATGACTTGAATAATCTAACCAGGCTCTGTATGACAGCCTCTTGTTTGACATTTCAAGGGAATTCTATAATCTAAATACATTTTCTAGAGGAAAGCTGTCTTTTGGTTTTGCTTGGCTCTAATCTGTGGAAAGACTCTGATAACCAGAAACACAGGATTGAAAATGATGCATGAAATAAAATGTACAAAATATATTGAAAAGTGAAAAGAATGTTGAGTGTAGATATGCATAGTAGTTATCAATCTGTCTGTCTTCCTAAAGAGTCACATCTGACAGAGACCTAATATTTCTTCCAGTATACTTATGCTCTCCACCTTAATCCATGCTTATACTGGCATACCCAATACAAAAGAAATGTTGGTTGTTCTAACTCTTTGTGATAAAAAAAAAAAAAAAAAAAAAAGTTCCTTCTTACCTAATTTCCAACTTGCTCCCTGCATCTTGCTATTTAAGTACCATGCAAACCAGGTGATAAGGGACATCTAAATACAGTGAATGGCTGCAAAGGATGTGTGTGATTAGTATACAAAGAAAGTGTATCAGAATGAAAACAGCATGAAATTTGACAATAGACATATCTGGGTTTATATCTAGGCTGTGAGCCTTTGTGCCTGTGTACTGATGATCATATATCAACGTTACTCTCCTCGTGTAAACTGGAACTAATATTGAACACATTTTAGAATTAGTGAGTTAGTGCAACTAAATATATATCTTAAATTTAATGGTATTAGAATGACAGTATCATTAGAACATTTGTAAAATCATTAGTCTAACACAAATACTACTTAAGACAATGTTAATAATGCTTTGAGAAATTTTTTGTTCTCAAAATGTTAATACCTTTAAGTATTTTTGCTTAATGCACATTTTTTACATACAGTGTAAATTTTTTAGTTTATTATGTTTTACTTTAACACCATGTGTTAGGCTGTTTGTGTTGCTATAAAAAATACTTGAGGCTGGGTGATTTATAAAGAAAAGAGGTCAAATTGGCTCACATTTCTGCAGGCTGTACAAATGTGGTGCTGGTATCTGCTTCTGTTGAGAATCTCAGGAAGCCTACAATCATGGTGGAAGGTTAATGGGGAGCAGGCATCTCACATGACAAAAGGTGGAGCAAGAGAGCAAAGTGGAGGTGCCACACACTTTTAAACAACCAGGTCTCACATGAACTAACTGAGCAAGAGCTAACTGATCACCAAGGAGATAGTGATAAGCCATTCCTGGGGAATCCACCCCCATGATCTAATCACCTTCTACCAGACCCCACTTCCAACACTGGGAATTACATTTTAACATGAAATTTCCAGAGAACAAATATCCAAACCATATCTCACCATATTTTGAATAATTTCAAAGTTAAAAACTTAAAGGGAAATTAAAAAAAATAGTATCCATAAAAATTATATACGATCAAAATAACCTTGGGACAGGAATATCCAACATTTAAAATTATTTTAACTTTAAGAATAATTATGTAGGTTTAATATATAAATGGGGCTTCATATGTACTCTGCTTAGAAGAGTCAATTAAGAATTACAAAATTGCTTAAAAACTGTGGTGTGTTGCATTAAGGATATTCAAGTTTATTTTACTAATCTCTGTTGGTTATCATACAATCTCTACTGTATATCTTCTATAGAAAACTATCTGGAATTTTTGTATATTTATCTGTGTGTATGTTCCTGTCTGTATGAGAGGAGGGATTGTCTTTTCCCCTGAAATATGTATGCATTTTCATTTCTATTTGAAGAATTCCAAAACTGAAAAATATACTAGTGGCGTTCCTTAAATTTAAAGTGTTTCATGCTTCTAGAATAAATTGTTTTTTAACATTATTATTTTGAAACCACCATGATTTATTTTTCAGTATTGCTGTCCAGTTAATAGATATTAAAGAAAGAAAAAATAAGAGGAGAAAAGAATTCATTAAAAAGCAATAAAATCAGAAAAAAAATGCTGGAAATTTGATGTAAATAAATCTCCAGGACCAGATAGACTTTTCTCAAGAGTTTTGAAAGAAGTCAGGGGTGCAATTGTTAGCCAAAGTACATTACCTATTGGAGTAAAATCTGCAGTGTCAGGGTACAAAAGTCTGCCAATGTTATTGACACCCAGAAGACACTCTGCAACCACAATTGTTGAGATTTCATTCTTTGGTGCATATTTTGATATAATACATATTTTAAAAATGTATTATGACAAAGAAATTTCAATTCTATAAACACAAATATACCTTGCTAAACTTTTCATTCATAAATTAATTTATCTAGTAATTCAATGAGACTAAAATACATGCTCTTTTCCAAAGATTATGAAATATTTCTCTTTGTGGGTGGATTATTTTCATCATGTGTACTCTATAGAGACAAGAATTAAGAACAGTTCATATGACTAGATGTCAATGTCAGTAGTGATACTTCATTGTAAACCATGTTGTCTTTAGACTTACCTATATTTTAAAACATTATTAGGGAAAAAAGAGTACAAATAGTAAAATTCCAGATATAAAATAATTTTAAGAGTTTATGGAAGGTTGGACAACACATTTTACGTATGGAATTCATTGCCAAATAGGATTACCTATTCACACACACACACACACACACACACACACGCAAATGCACATAATGTAGGACTCAAGTCTCACACTGAAATAAGCACTACTTTTGTCAAATAAAACCAGCAGCTGACAAATTTAATAGTATCATTATCCAAAGTGCCACTGAAAGCTGAAAATACAGACTCAAAGACACTGAACTTAACTCACGAGTTAGCCAGGTTTTAACATGAAATCGGGGATACCTGCCCGAAAGTTCTTAATCTTGGAAAATTTCTGAGCTAGATAGATTATTGATTAGACACAGGGTATCATTAAGTTATTTACCCAATCATACAGACATATTTGTCTAATATCTAATTTTGTCACTTTGTTATAAATATATGGAAAGAACATTCATCTTAAAGGTTTGGGATTGCATTGAGTATTTAAATAAGTTATTTGGTATGTTGGTGACTGAAGATAGAAAACCAACAGGAGACATCTCAGGTTCTTGAAGGTCACAGTTAGGCATTAAATAGAGCAACACTTAGGTAAATATTACATCTCTCTCTACTTGTGGCTTCAGTCATGATAGCAAATGTGAGTGCTCCAAAGATGCATTTACCTAGCGTTTTCTGGGAGGTAAAGAGTGCTTTGAGGTACTAAGGATCTGGATCCACACTAGGCAAAGTCCTGGACCTGATTCTGTGTAGGGGTTATTCAATCCTTTATCCTATAGTTGATTTCTCTTTAATGAGAAAACAACAACAGAGAAAGGGTTGGGGGAAGCAATCACCATTTGTTTGATATAAGTGATAAGAGTATGGCATGTAAGAGCTAATCTCTCCTATGAACAGAATTTTATTATAGTCTCGAGTAAGAAAAACATCTTTCAGGGAAAAGGGAATTCTCATTCACCACAAGGAAATGGCATGTACACATATATTTGGGGGTAAACCTGAAATAGGTACCAAAAGTGAAATGTACCCAGAATGAAAATTGGCTTCTCCAGGAGGCAGCATGGAAAACGTGAAAGAAAGAAAAATGGAGAGTAAAGCTGTTTCATTTCATTGAATTTTCTTGAGAGATGTTAAATTTCAGCAAGTTGTTTTGTTTTCAAAACATCTGCCCAAGCGTGTTCTCCTGTGATTCTTACAATTGTTTTGATAGTTAGCACTGCTTCTGGGTTTGCATATATGGAGCTGATTATTTGTCACAGTGGGAGTGGGTACATTTACATTTCTTCTTGGCTGCAGAGAAAAAAAAATATGCTGTTTTATGACAGTACAAAGAGGGGTCAGAGAGATCCAGATATTAGAATCATTTCCAAACACATAGTGCTTGCTATTCCTTAAGTTGCAGGGTGACATTTATTTTAATGCTATTTAAATGCATCAGATTCTACCACACTGTTCAGCATGCATGTATTCATGAGAAAGTCTACATTTTGTGCACAATGCAAGGAGTTTTAAGCTAATCATGTCCCATTTTTACATAGTTATTAAGTATCAAAAATATGTTTTCATTAATCAACTAGCATTTAGTTAATATAAAATATCCATCTGATTAAATCTCAATTAGTTGTCTATTCAAAACAGTGACATTTTGCGTGTTATTGGACAACCTTACTGCCCACACAGATGGCATGCAATAAAAACATTAGCCAAATATTATACCATGACTGGTTGAACAAACTAAAGCACATTCATCTTAATAAAATACAATACAGATCAGGCCTCTGCAGAACATCCAACAATGAAATTATTATGAAAACATATTGGCGTTCACTCTAACATATGCTGCCAATTGAACATATTTTGCATTTGTGTGTGTAACAAGCAGATACAGATGTGTAATATTCTGTCTTTGATCTTGAGCCCATTTTACTTAATATTAAACAACAAACACAAAAGCAGATGAATTATAAAGTCATGAATTTGAGTATATCTTATGACCACTTGGAATACTCATCATAAGTATGCTATTAAAATTATTTTAAAAAATTATTAACTACCATGTGAATACTCATTAATAAAATAATATCCTTTTTTCATTAGTAGTAAGATATTTGTATGAAAATATTCCTAAACTAGAATGCAATTCTTAGTAATAATCATAATAAACATTCATTATTAGTATTAATCTTACAGTTTTAACTAGATTATGCCTAGGTTTTATCTAGGTTTTATCTAGATTATGCAATTAAATACTTATAAAAAATGAAAAAATATTAATTACCATCTAGACTTTTCTGATGAAGAAACATAAGTATAAAGAGATGAATTAAATTTTCCAAAGTTATACTAAAAATAGCTGGTCATGAGGGTAGGATTCAGATCTAGGTAGACTAACTCCAAAACCCATAATTTAAAGAAACAGCTATACTTTTTCTTCAAATATATTCACTCAAAGTCATGACATCAGTGTTGAACTTTATTATCACTCTCCATAGAACCACTTTATATAATAAACCTTAAGGTCATCAAGTAAAGAGATAATTCTTATTGATTTCTGTAACCTGGATGCCTAGCATATTGCCTAAAATAAGAGTAGACATTCAATATGCTTAAATGATTGAAAGACTAAATGAATGAACTACTGATGGTTGAGTTGCTGATATACATGGTGGTGTCCTGGGAAACATCTACTTTTTAAGACATACTTGTTGGTTGTATCCTCACAAATATGTGCTGATTTGCTGGATTGAGACTTAGAATTGCAAGAGCCCTCAGAAATGCACATATATAAATGTATACAACTACACACATATTCATAAATACATATAATGCATATATGTACACAGATACAGATGAAAATATATTTTATATAGTATTGTAATGAACAAAAATATTGAACTGTCTGCCATTTGCTGTAGATTCTCTTACTCTTGTCTCTTCCCTTTGGTTAAAGGAAAAGTTGTTTAGAATATGATTTTAGAGCCTGAATGCATTTTGGCAAATGAGTGAAGGCAGTGGTTGCTGACTTATCACCTTTTCTGTAACAGAAATCTCTCTTAGCCATTAGATGGTATGAGAGCTTTTGTTTCTCAGTTTTCCTCTAATGATGCAGCTCCACTTATCCTTTGTTTCTGAATAGCAATGGTGAGTTGGTTAAGATTCATATAAGCAGTGTGTTGACAATGAAGAATTACATGGCCCAGTGGAAACCATATACTAAACAGCATCCAAGGCTTATATTTAAACACCCATACATAATTATCACAAACCTTAAGATTTATTTCTATTTTATTTCCATATGCTTTTAATTAGTGGAGCGATCAGCCACATTTTCTGTATTTTTTTAAAGCAGTGACTGTGTAGTTCACAGAAATCCATTATTCACCATAGCATTTCTCTAAATTATGGTTTGGTAAAGTTATAATCTTTCTAATTCTTTGTTCATCATTCAGTGAATGGTTAAGTCTAAAATTTCCTTCATAAGCAGAAGCACTTCTTTGGTAAGTATTAGTCTATCTGATCCCATTTTCTCCAACTCTCCCTTCTAATCCGTTTTTCACATCAACTCTAGATTGATGTGGTTTATAAAATGTCTCTGCATGTAACTATCTATCTTCCAAAACCTATATTATCATCATTGCTATAAGGGTAAGCTCTAAATTCCTTCTCACAGCAAGAAATGAACATCAAAGTTTGATTCTTTCTCACCATCCTTCTTCTTAACTAATTATTAACTTTGTTCGTTGACTGCAATATTCTTCACTATTTAGGATTTGTCTCTGAGACAAAGAAGACCAATTGAATGGGCTTCCGGATCACCTGTGACCTGGAGGTTCACAAGAGATAAAGTCAGATTGAAGTAGCATTCCTAAAAGAAATTACAAGAGTATTTCTGAAACAAAGATACAAGGCTATATTCAAGAGGAAAGTTGTGTTAATAATCAGAAGAGAGTTATATACTGAGGTCTGCTGAGAAGGCAAATATCAGAATAAACAGTGAAGTCAGTGAATTGGAAATCTAAGAAGCATAGGAACAAGAGCAAAATATGAATTCAATTGAGCAGTATGAGTTATTCATCCAACTGTGATATATTATAAGACATCCTTTTATTCAGTGTCCACACACTGGATTTAGGTGTGGGTGGGTCAGCACAGCTGCTTAAACACTGAGTTGGGGTGAGCTTAAATTCACTAAGACTTGCCTTTACAAACTCTTCTAAATGTGCTCCACGAAAGGCTGTAGCACATTTTAAAAATCCTTTAAGAGTGAAACGTGAGCTCTCCCTGACCCTAAAATTGGACTGACATCTGTGGTATCATGAAACTTGAACCACTCCTATGGAACACTTCAGTTCTTTTTTCAAACCTTGAATCTTGATTGTCAAAGCAGAGTTGTCAAAATGGAATCGTGAAATCTGGGTTCAGAAGAAAACAGTAAAATACAGTCTTGGTATGCTTGAGGGTGAGTAACAATAAGTTCTAAAGGTGGGATTGATAAGACTTTACATATTACCTGCAATGGACCAAAGCGGGATGGCTGAATACTGGAATGGAATCCTCAGGAAAAAGTATTTCACAAAAAGAAGTGATAGCAGCTTTGTCCCCTATAAATGGCCTTTTAGAATTTTATAAGCCTAGAGTGTTTGGTTGTCAGAAAGATTTTTCATTCTATGTGACATTTTAGGAAAAACAATCAAAGGGTAAGGGATCATAATTGCCATGGTGGTGAGTTGAAATTTACATTGCAACTTTCACAGGTAGACTTGATTATGAAGAGAGGGTTGACATGATTATCTGGTTGGGAGAAGACATATCACATAGGGATGCTCAAAACATTAATAGCATCTTCCATCTAGATTTTGGTCTGAAAGGAGCGAATATTGGAACCAATAATTTCTAGAGGGACATGAAAAGAATAAAACTGAGTAACATGTCCAAGAATACAAGAATACTATAAAATTTATATTGCTATTTTAATAACATATTCTTAATTATTTTTAAGCATCTCTGTTGGTGTATAGAAATGTGAAATAGAAATATTGATCTTCTGTCATTTTGTAAACAGAAAACCTCAATGGAACTATAGATTTTATTGGAAATTATAGGAATTTCACAAATGATGTAATCATTTGTAATGAAAAATGAATAGTAACAGTTTTGTTTCTTTCCAACTCTTATAACTTTCATATAATTTTCTGAAATTGTTACTTGGCTAAGTCCACCAATACATGTTCAATAGGAATTATGTCAGATTTTGATTTTGTTGATGACTTAAAATATTATCATATTCTTCACTAGTGTTATAATTGTTGTAAAGTTTGATAGGTACTTGTTATCAGATTTAGCATGCTGCCTTCTATTAATATTGCTAATTTTCTAAGTTAGAAGATTTTATTAGTTTCAAGAAAGAAAGGTGAAACATACGACTTTTTCTGCATCATTTGAACATATTTTCCTTTAAGCCTGTTGTATAATCAGTTATGTATTTTTAAAAATAGCCTCATTGTCTTTTAAAATTCATCCTAGATTGGGTGGGTATTTGTTAAAAGCTTTGCATCTGTGTTCATTAGCAAGATTAGTTTATAATTTTGATTGCTTTGACAAACAAGATTATCTTAGAGAGACAAAACGGAGTTTCTCTTATTCTTTCTTATTTGGAAGAGTTTATATAAGACTCGAATTATCTCTTCTTTGATACTTTATCTGAATTCACCTTCATACCAACCTGAGTTGATATTCTAACTATTTTTTCAAGTCCTTAATGTTTCTGTAATTTTAGGGGCTTTTTAATTCTTTGTAAGATTTCACTAGTTATATTTTTTATAAGATTTTATCCTTGTCATCTGTTTTTAAACTTACTGGCACAAATATTTTAACAGTATTATATATTATATTTTTTCCACCTTTGAAAGCTTTTTATTTCCAACTTGGTTCATTTGTCTTCAATAATTGATTAATATCACCAGATGCTGGGTTTTATTACTAGTCTTTAACAAAACAACCTGTGCAGTGATATCAGCAAGATTGCAGCATAGGAGGTTCCCTGATCATATTCCCCCAAAGCAACAATAATTTTACAGCCATCCATGGACAAAAGAGCCTTTGTGGGAGCTTTGGGATTTGGGTAGGAAACCTGGTAAAGCCCAAGACCTCAGAGGACTCTTTTAAGAGGACAGAACTCCCCACAGGTGGTAGGCTCAACGACTTTACTCCTGAATCCAGATACAGAAATGCCCTGTCACCCTGTGGACTCTGCTACAGTCTCATTTGGCCTTGGTCCTGCTATGAGAACCATCCACCACTGGATCTGAGAGAAGTCATGCCCACTTGTGCTTGCATGACAGACCTGCTGACCTTGGTTCCAGCTGTGGACCCTGAAACAGCCTTGTAATACACTCCCAGCCCTTCTTGGCTGCGGTCGGAAAGTACCACTGCTCACACAGGGAACTAGTGCCCATTGTGTCCCCAGGGCAGGCTTGCAGACTCCAGTCAAAGCAGATTCTGAAACGACCCTATAGCGTGGCCCCCACCCCTCACAACTGTGGTCTGAGAGTAGTTCCATCTGCTCACTGACCTAGAAGAAGACATGCCAGTGTGTTCCCTCAGAGACAGCCCTGTGACTCGGTTCCAGACCCTCTTAGCCATGGTCTAGGGCTGAAGACTTAACCAGTGACCCAGGGGAAGACCTCCCAAGGAACAGAGGAAGTCACACTGTCCACACACCTGATAACAGGCTTGCTGTCTGTGGACCTTGAAGTGAACCCTCATCCCAATGTCAACCTTACTGATAAAAGTGTTAGAGGCATTCCAGTCTACCAAGAGAAAAGACAGGATGAATGCCCACTTGAACCCCTAGTAACAGGCCTGCCAACTACAGACCCTAGTGTGAACCCAGTAGCACCACATGATCCAGCTACAATTCCACTCAACCGTGATCCCAAAGGCAATCCGATGAGCCTGGAAATGCAGCAGGAGAAGGTCTTTACTTACTGAAACCAGTCTGTAAAGACTGGAAGAGGTGTTTGTTCCTTCAAATGCACAGACACCAAAACAAGGCTACACAGATGAAAAAGATAGAGGCAAACATACTACCAAAGGAAACTTCTTATAAATCTTCAGTAACCTAAATTTGTGGGATACAGCAAAAGTAGTTCTAAGAGAAACATTTATAGCAATAGATGCCAACATTAAGGAAAGGGTAAAATCTCAAATAAAGAACTTAGCTTCACATCTCATGGTACTGGAAAGGAAAGAATAAAAAAAGTCTCAAATCAGCAAACTAGAAGAAAATAATAAAGATTGTAGCAGAAAAAAAATAGAGACTAGAAACACAATAGAGTTGTATTTTTGAAATGATAAATAAAATTGATATCCTTTTAGCTAGACTAACCAAGAAGAGAGATGACTCAAATAAATAAAATTATAAATGAAATAGGAGCCATTAAAACTGATATCACAAGAAACTACAATGAACACTTATATGCAGACAAATTGTCTAACCCAGAAGAAATGGATACATTCCTAGAGACATACAACCTACTAAAACTGAATTACAAGGAAGTGGAAAATCTGAACAGAGCAATAGCAAAAGGAGATTGAATGAGTAATCAAAAAATCTCCCAACAAAGAATATTCCAGAACTAGGTGATTTCATGAATAAATTCTATCAAGCATTTAAATAATGATTAATCCAATCTTTCTTCAATTATTCTAAAAATATTAAAGAGGGAGACAACTTCAAAACTCTTTCATAAGGCCAGCATTATCCTCATACCAACACAAGAACACTGCAAGACAAGAACATTACAGGCTGAAGAACTTGATAAAGATAGATTCAAATTTCCTAAAATATATTAGCAAACTGATTCAACAGTACATTAAAATGATCATGCACCGTATTCAGATAAAATTTATCCCTGGGATGCAAGGATGGTTTAACTTATTCAATGCAACACAAGTGATACTCCTCATTAACATAATGAAGGGCTAAACATCACATGATCATCTCAATTAATGCAGAAAAAGCATTTGACAATATTCAACATCCTTTCATGATAAAAACTCTCAACAAATATGGTATAGAAGTAATGTGCCTCAACATAGTAAAGGTCATGTAGACAGCTTACAGTTAAAATTATACTCAGTAGTGAAAAGCTGAAAGCTCTTTAGGAAAACAAGGGTGCCCACTCTCACCACTTCTTTTCAACATAGTGATAGAAATCCTAGCCAGAACAATTAAGCAAGTAAAAGAAACAGAGCATCCACATTGAAAAGGAAGAAATTATTTTTTTTCTGTTTGTAGATAACATGATCTTATATTTCAAAAAGACTTTACCAATAAACTGTTTGAAATAATAAATTAATTCAGTAATGTTGCAGGACCCAAAATCACTATTTTAAAAATATGCCATGTACTTTTGAACAAAGTAATATTAGCTGATATTTGGGTGCAGAGTTTTATGAATGCCTATTAAATTAAATTGCTTACATGGTTTAAATCTTCTATATTTTTACTGCTAAGTACTAAGCAGAAGGATAATTGAAATAACTGTATCAAAATCAATCAAAATGATATTTGTCTATTGGTAACTATACTTCTATACATTTTGTAAATACATTCGATAATTTATTTCATGAAATTTCATAGTTGTTATTTTGATCTAGTAAACTGTACTTTTTAATCATTTATTTTGTATGTATAATTCAAAATCAATTCAAGAAAAGAGAGAAAAAACATAAAACTCAATATTGTACATATTTAAAACACATATTTAAAAACCTTAGTTAATAGATACGTAAGATATGAATGGATGATGGAAAACAAAAGGTCTATTTTAACAATAAGACAGTTTAACTAAAAAATGAAACAGGAATGGTACCTCATTCAAACTGGTAAATTGCCATAAATTGAAGGATGAGACTCACTCCATGAACTATGTATCTAAGGCCCAAGAGAGAAAAAGAGGCTGTGCTCCATGACTCACACCTGTAGTCCCAGAACTTTGAGAAGCCAAGGTGGATGGATCACTTCAGGTCAGGAGTTCGAGACCTGTCTGGTCAAATGGTGAAGCCCTGTCTCTACTAAAAATACAAAAATTAGCTGAGTGTAGTGGCACATGCCTGTGATGCCAGCTACTCGGGAGGCTGAGGCACAAGGATCACTTGAACCTGGGAGGTGGAGGTTACAGTGAGCTAGATCACATCACTGCACTCCAGCCTGGGCAATACAGCAAGAATCTGTCTCAAAAAAAAAAAAAAAAAGGAAGAGAGAGAGTTAGAGTAGAGGAAGAAAAATAAGATTACTGTGTATGAATTATCAGAGTTGGTGGCAATGTTTTTTGAAAAAACTCTCTAAAATTCTGAAAAATTGTTTAAAAATGTGAAAATAAAATCTAAGTGCCAAATCACATACAAATGATAATGTAGAATAATCTTTTCATTGAAAATTAGACAGAAAAGGTAAAAAGTAGGCTATTCCTTGTTTAAAATCTTGGAAAGAAAAGCAAATACCATTACTTCATTACTTCCCTCATTCCCATAAGGAAAAGGTAATGTGTAAGCTGTCTTTATGGTAAGTGTTTTTCCAGTCTTTTAAATATTTGCCTACATATTAAGTTATCAATTTATTGACAGATATTTTCCTCAACATAAACATGGCAATCAGACTTTATAACAATGTACACACATCTAAGAGGAGGACAGTGACAGTGGACTTTACTATCGGAAATCATCTATTATTTTGGATTTAAAACAGCTTTTGAGTTATAAAATAATACATGCTTATTTTATCAAAATTTAAAATATAAGCAATTAAAACAGTGAAGAAAGATCTTTAATTTCTAGAGCAGAGATAACTATAGTTGGTGCATAAACTTACACATAGTCTTTGTATGTATATGGAGAGACAGGCCATGAATGTCATTCCATATCAATGAATGTCAATGATCAAACTGAATCTTACTAGGTGAAAGTATCCCATAGCTTGTTGATTTATTTACTTTGGGCGTTTGTTTTGTTATTTGCCACATGATTTCAGTTACTATCCTATATTGCAGGTTGAGCAACCCTAATCAGAAAATCTGAAATTTGAAATGCTCTGACATCCAAAATGCTCCAAAATCTGAAACTTTTTGAGTGCTGTAATGGTGCCACAACTGGAAAATTTTACACCTGATCTCATGTGAAAGGTCACAGTCTAGATGCAGCCAAAACTTCACTTCATGAACAAAATTATGAAGCACAAATTATCTTCAGATTCTGTGTATAAAGTTTCATATGTATGAAGCATAAAATAATTTCCTATTTAGACTTGGGTACCATCCCCAAGATATCCTATTATTTATATGTGAATATTCTAAAAAATATCCAAAAATCTGGAACACTTCTGGTCTGAAGCATTTTGGATATGGTCTATTCAATCTGTATTTTCTGAGATTTACCTTCAGAAAAGGTATTACTGGAGTGAACAAAATAAATATTTTAAGGATGTTTTAAAAAATTGGTAAAGTTGGACAACTTAAGAAAAGTCTGTCTCTGTACATCTGTCAACATTGTGGGTTTTTTTCCCCCTTGAAAGTAAAACTCTAAGAATTATATGTAACTGTGCATATATGTGTATAAATAGGATGGTGATAGACTTTATTAATATTGTTGCACAATTACCTATTTGAATGGAAAATTTCCATATTGAATAAAATAATTTTATATTATAAAGTAAAGAATCATTAGTCATAGATGGAAGAAATATACTGATGACTGTTTGTTCTTCTGAAATATATTTTACATATATTTGATTTTTATGTTTGTTTTACTGTCATGAATCTATAAAATATTTATTTAACATTTTTCTTTGGTAAATGATTAATTTTGATTTTAACTTTACGTATTTAAGAATTATTGGCTTCCCTACATGAATAAATTAGAGCTTACTGAATGTACTGAAAGATGATTAAAATAAATAAATATATTTTACAACAGGGGAGTTAAAAGTACTTTCTGTTTTTGAGCATTTGGCTTGAAATAAAATCAAACAACACTTAAATTTAAGAAAAAGTAGGGGATTGGCTATGAATATTATTGTGAGATAGGAATAAACTTTAGAAATATGTCAACATTTTAAAATATTTTATTGGGATTTTAATAGATTTTAAACTGATACAAATAACTAAGACATTTCTTAGAAAATGGCTTTCAGATATCAAATTTAATTCAACAAATTATTATTAATCATATTGTTTGTGATATTTACTTACTGTGAGATTAATGAAAAACATACCACTTAATATGGAAATTAATAACATTGTAGTTCCTATCCCTGTTTTCAAACTTTTTAATTTTTCTGAGAATAGAAATTAAGGGACTTGTTAAGAATTAAATTGCAGTCTAGTACTAGTCCTATCATTTAATTTTGGTACAGCAATTTTATCTTCATGATATTAGTAAGTAATTTTATTACTTTTGATATTCTTCCCCCCCGGGGCAATCATTAGTTCGGAAAACTCAAGCTAAATGAAGTCCACTGACACAGATCCCATAATATTTCATCATAGCACCTGGTTTTTAAAATTTTTCAAAGGAAATATCATTATTGTAACCATTTCTTTCTTTATTTTTTAACTGTGACGATCTGACTTCCCTACTAAACTCCCTGAACCTAAAAGCATATGGTATATCTTGATCACTGTTATATCTCTAGAGATAAGTTGATGTATGAACAACATACTCTTTTCTGTTTAAATTTAGATACCAGCAGAATCATGCTTACCTCTTTTTAAAATTGTTTTGAATTTCTACAAAGAAGAGAAAGGAGGCAAGTGACTGGTGTGGGGGTGGGAAATGGTGAGATGTTCCTCAAAGTTTCAGTGTACAAAGTTTCAGTTAGGAGGAATAAATTCTGAGAGTCTATTGTACAACGTAGTGACTATAGTTAATAATAATGTATTGTAAATTGAAAATTGCTAGAAGAGTCAGTCTTAAATGCTCTCACTACACAAACACAAAGATAAATATGTGAGGTGATGGATATGCTGATTAGCTTGATTTAGTCATGTCACATATGTGAAAACATCACATTGTATACTATAAATATATACAATTTTTATGTGTTAATTGTATCTCAATAAAGCTGAAAAATAAATGAGAAAATAATAATACTGAAAATTATACTGTTTCTTTAATAGTTTAAGTGGAACAAAGAATCTAGCATTTTTATTGGTAACAAGAAGAAAATATTCCTAAAAATGTGTTCTAATTAAGTTATGTCATCAACCTATAGGTAGTTGCCTGGAGAAGAATCAGCACATGATTCTAGACTGAGCATTTTCAAAATCATTCTTTTGAAATGTAGAGGTAGTATAAAAGTATACTTTCATACTTTTATAAAAGTATAAATGTAGAGGTAGACCAGGAGTGGTGGCTCACACTTGTAATCCCAGCACTTTGGGAGGCCAAGACAGGAGGATCACTTGAGGCCAAGAGTTTGACACCAGCCTGGCCAACTTAGCAAGATTTTATTTCGACAAAAAAAAAAAAAAAAAAAAAAA
>NW_016804113.1:391438-434515 GCF_001698545.2 Rhinopithecus bieti | reverse complement strand
AAAAAAAAAAAAAAAAAAAAAGAAAAGAAAGAAAAGAAAAGAAAGAAAAAAGAAAAGAAAGAAAAAGAAAGAAGGAAATAAAGAAAAATGTGGAGGACTAAAGGGTGGGAAGGTAAATTTTTATCTACCAATGCGGGCTGTGCTAAAGTTGCCAGAGAAGGTGTAGTGGACTTTCAAAGATTTAGAATACACTTCCCATATTAAGAAGTATAAATGTGGTTATAAAATGTATCTTTAAGATCTCTATGTTATTTTCATGCTTATATCTTTTGTTCTTTTTTCTTTGCAATATTTTCTTCTAAATACTTATTTTGGAGTTACTGTTTGAGGAGTTTCTTCTTTGAAATTAATACTCGTAATGCACCTAGAAAAGTTTTTCAATATTATCTTGTACATTCAATTTAGATAGCATCTTTTGTATACATTAATATCATGAATATGAAACCTACCAGATTGTCCCATAGAGCTGATGTTTATGGTTATTTTGAATCAACATAGGAATTGACCCTCTCAGTCTTAAAAATTAAGAAAGTTATATTTGTCTTATCAGCATTCCTTTCTGAGGAGACCAACTGTCAGATCTCCTGGATAGTAACAAGGTTCTGAAACTTACCAGAATACCACATCTGAACAATGAGATGACAGACCCCTCACCTGTCATGACTGCCTAACCAATTACCTGCTTCTTGTTGACCAACTCCTCTTTCTCACTCCTCCCTAATTCCTATTTACTTGCATGAATTTATATTCCTTCCCTGCTATATAATCCCCTAATTGTAGTTGGAGAGAGAAATGAATTTGAGACTTTATCTCTCATTCTCCTTGACTGCAGCACTTGAATAAAGTCTTTTTCACCGTCAATGCTCATTATTTCAGAGACTGGCTTTCTTTGCTGTGAGCAACAGACTTAGACTGGATCCCTGGTGTTTCTGTAACAAATATCTAATGAGTTTTATTTTTTTCAGTGATGTGATTTGACTACTATTTTTCTTAGTAAATATAAGTTACAAATTTTTTAGCACTAAAATCACAAATATATTGTAAAACTTCATTCAAGATTACTATTTCACATAATTTATTTTGATATCTCTATATACATATTTTTAATTAAAAAATATTAAATATATTCCATAAAAGTCTATAATGGATGTGTAGTAATTTTATTAAAGCAGTCTTTTTTCCTTTTTCTTTACTTTCCCTTTTCCTTCTATTTCCCCCCACCCATAGCAAGTAACCCATATTAACAACCTAGTTTGTACCCTTACATATTTTTCTATTTGCCCAGATAGTTCTAGAAAGATTTTTGTAAGTATAGTGGATTTGGGGGTCAAGATTTGACAGAAACATGTTCATAGTATGAGCTGCTTTGCATCTTGCTTTTCTTACTCAAAATGTGTCATGGAAATCCATGTATATAACCTTGTATAACTCAATTATCATTCATGTAGTCTCTTACTGACTTCCAAGATTGTATCATTAATTTTAAAGTTATTTTTGTATGTCATGTGAGAGACAGATATAATGTTTTCTTCCCAGATGAGTAGCCAATTATACCAAAACTGTTTACTAAGTCATCTGTCATATATTAAATACCTTTCTGCACTGAGACTGATTTTGAAAATCTCCTAACCATTAAAATATATTTTGATTATAGTGGCTTTGTAATATGTTCCTCCAATTATTCTCCTTTACTCAGATATTTGCGGAATAGTCTCAGCAATTATTCTTTCATACTATGTGTAATATTGCTCTATCCATATAAAGGTAAAACACGTGGAATTCAAATTAGGATCAATGTTATAATTAATATTAGGGAAACTGAAAATACTATGATAGCCCTACCACTGAAGAACATGGTACATTTGCCATTTCTTTATGTTGGTATTATGTCTTTGTTTAAGTATTTCCTAAGTATCTACACTTATTTTTTTCTTTGAATTTTTCTATTTTATATTTCTGAGTTCCCATTTCTAGTCTAAAGAAAATGCTATTGTTTTTGAATATATTTACCTCATATCAAATCATATTATCTTATAAATTACAGTAGATATTTATAGGGATTCTTGACATTTTAGGTATGTATTAATATTAGCAGCAAAAGAAGTGCAGTTTTAACTATTTTCTAAAATTTCTAGTATTTATTTTCCTATTGATATTTTATTTGCTAAATAAAGTCAGTAAGTCATGATAATGACAAAGGGTGTCTTTATTCACTTAATATTAATTTCAATTTCTTTAGTCCTTGACCATTACAGGTATGGTTCTTAATGGGATTTAGAATTGCTTTTTATTTTACTTATGTATTTTATAATATTTCTATAAAATTCAGCATTTTTATTTGAAATGCCTGTTAATATTTGCCAAGTATATTTACACCAACCAATGATATTATTTTATTTTTGGTTTATTCTAATTTATTATGTAGTAGGTTGTTAGATTACCTAATATTTAACTGGTCTGCATTCCTGAAATAAATTCCACCTAGAAAAAAAAGATTACATTTAATAAAGTGTAGCATGTTGTTATTTATATTTAAAATTTTGCAACTATCTTTATAAGTGATATTGTTCTATATTATATTTTTGCTTAATTTATTTGGTATTAGTATTAAATTTTTCTGAGTCTATAGATTCTTATGTATTTCTATTAATATTAAATAATAGTATACTTTACTATGATTTAGAAGTGATCATTTGAAATATTTCTTGTACTTTCTAGATATTTTAAATTCCTTTCTTCTTGATATATTTTTTATTGCATATATATTTCTTAATATTCAAGTTATAAAATATATTTATCATATTTCTCATTTCCTTCCTCACTGTATTAGATTAGGACCAGAGAATTAGGCTTTTTTTTTAGGTTTCATTTTGTTAAGAACCTATTTGCGGATGAATTCATATCTGAGCTTTGTAAATGCTACCTGGACTTAGAAAAATGCATATTCAGTGTTTTGGTGATTTACATTTTATATATAAATGGAAATTAATATTTGTTTATCATTCAAATCTGGTCTGTTCTGCTTTTTATCTACTAGATTTGTTACACTCCATAGTGGTATCGAATATTCCTATTGTATTATTATAAAGTTTCCTTTTGTTTTGTCTTATTACCTATTTATTATCTAGCCTAATGTTAAACTTCAGAAACGTTCGTGTTTTCATTACATAAAATTCCTTCCAGTGTTTTTTTTTTACTATTTTTCCCTTTTAAGATGTTAACCTTTGCAGTATAACTTGATTTGGTTAGAATTTCATTTGTTTGCTATATTTATGATCATCTCTTAATTTTCAACCTTTCTTTATTGCTTTACTTTTGATGTGTTCACTGATAATAGAATAGAAATGGATGTTATATATTAGTTTGTTGTTAAATGGTTTTCTACTTGCTCAAATTTATTGTGAATATCTATTTGGTATATTTTATTCCTTTTCATTTAACTGTTATTTATTTTATTTTGTTGTTCCTCTTATATTTTCTTTATTTTATTTTGTCTGATCCACTTGCTATTCATTATACTTTTTATCATTTCAAAGTTGAATTTTCTATTGTAATTTTCTATACTTTCCTTATTTAGTTTGTATTTTCCTTTCTGGTAACCTTTTTTAAAATGCTCAGTTCTCTATTACTGTATGTCAAAAGATACCGATTATTTCCTGACCAAGGACTTCTCCTTTCCTCTGCTTTCTGCACCCACCTCAATTATAATCCACAGGTATTATTAAGTTTTCTAGATTAATTTCACTTCTCATTTTTTGTAACCCATTCTTCTTCACCCCTACACTCCTTTCACGAAAACAGTGAAACATTACCTCTGTTTTGTTACCCCACCACCAAGCACACACAGGCTCAGATGAGAAATAACTGTATGCTTATTTCCTTATTATTACTGGAGTTTCTGTGACAGCATTTTATGACCAGCATTTAGCATGTATATTGAACAGTTTAAGGTGTTCTTCTGCCTTTCAGCTCCTCTTTTCTTTGGGTCATTTTTCTCATTCATTTCTTATTTCATTACATTTCTTCCTTGAGAATTTTCTTATGTGCAGATCATTGATAATAAAACCCAAAATTTTGCAAGTCCCAATGATTCTCTTTGCCCTGATGAGTGAATGGCATCTTGGCTAATTACAGGATTGTTGAATAACTTAATATTCACGGTAACTAGTAAATGTTATTCCACCATCTTCTAGTTTCTAGTGTAGAAGATGAAATGTGAGATACAGTTGTAATATTTTTCCTCAGTATGTTAATTTTCCTTTCTTTCTGGAGTCTTGTAGAAGTTTTCTTTATTCAGATATCAAGGAATGTTTGTAGATGATGTGTCCATATGTCTATGTCCACTTAAGACCTTTCAAAAATTTAACACGACCTTTCAATCTTCTGCATTGTATGTTTCTTCATCTCAGAAATGTTTTACAATAAATTTAATGCTTGGGTTCAGTGATTCGTGCCTGTAATTCCAGTGCCATGAGAAACTAAGGCAAGATGGCTTGAAGCCAGGAATGCGAGATCAGCCAAGGCAACATAGCAAGACTCTGCCTCTACAATGGTTTTTTTTTTTTTAATTAGCTGGATATGGTAACACATGCCTGTCATCCTAGCTACTCTAGCTACTTGGGAGGGTAAGGTGGGAGTATCACTGGAGCCCAGGAATTGGCGGCCGCAGTGAGCTGTGATCTCATCGTTGCACTCCAGCCTGTGTGACAAAGACCCTGTCTCTAAAAAAAACAAAAATAAATAAATTCAGTATATCTCCTCTTCCTTTTGTCAGTTTTTTCATATTCTGAAATTATATTGATTGCATTTTAGATTTTATTAACTTTTCTTTTTTTCTTTTTCTCTTATTTATTTATTTATTTATCTATTTATTTTTGAGATGGTTTCTTGCTCTGTTGCCCAGGCTGGAGTACAGTGGCGCGATCTTGGCTCATTGCAACCTCCGCCTCCCGGGTTCCAACAATTCTCCTGTCTTAGCCTCCTGGGTAGCTGAGATTACAGGCGCTCACCATAACGCCTGGCTATTTTTTTTTTTTTTAATCTTTTTAGTAGAGATGAGGTTTCACCATGTTGGCCAGGCAGGTCTTGAATTCCTGACCTCAGGTGATCTGCCCACCTTGGCCTCCCAAAGTGCTGGGATTATAGGCATGAGCTACTGTGCCCTGGAAAAAAAAAAAAAAAAAAATTCTTCTCCTTGATCTTCCTGGCCATAACTTTATGTCAACAGTGGCAGTTAATTCATTCAAATGACTTACAGTTTTAGTTGGGAACTACACATTTTTGCAATTTGTATTTTTATGAATATTGTTATTCTTATTTGTGGTGTTTTTTGCTTTCTCTCTCTTTCCCATTTTAGAGCATACTTCATTTTCTTCTGTCTTCTCTTTCTTGGGTAGATTGGCTTTGCAGAAACTATTGTTACTTTCCTCTGTCACCTCGCTGGGGCTCAGGTTTAGTTAATGACCTCAGATAACGAGAATCCGTAGGCAGGCTACAATTCCTCCATGAAAGCACCAACAGGAAGTCATCCCACTCTGTCGTCTTCTAGGACTTTGTCAGCCCAGGAATAGCAAGGATCTAACCCTATCTCTCAGTCCTTCCTTAGGTTCTTGGTGGCCTGTGAGACTAGACCCATTCATGTTGGGTGGTGCCAAATTTCAACAAAGCATAATGATTGTAAAGGACAGACTCTCTGGAATCCCTGTGTTCTAATCTTTACCAAATACATCCCTAGTAATAGAATGATCTCTAGGCCATTATCTGCTGACCTAGAGAGAAGAAAGTGCTATAATAGCTCTTCTTACTGGCAACTCTGTACCGTCCCAGACCTTATTATCAACCAGGTTCATTCAGCAGACTCAGTAGATTCCAGGCTCTGGAGAGAAATACAGATTCAGAGGGAGGGGGCTGAGAAGAATTCAGTTTCACCAGTTTCGCAAAAATTCTCATCTGCGATTCCACTGATTAAGTAGAAAACAAGAGCTAGCAAAATGACAGGTTATAATCAAGTAAATATTTTAAAATAATAGCATTTTACTCACATATAGACAATTTGCTTTTTTTCTCTTCGGGGACTGAATAAACAAGCTCATACTATTTCAAAACATGCACAAAAACATGTATATGCACAGGCATAATTGATGTTTATGATCATATATACATATTCCTCACTTTATTTTGTTTTATTGCTAACAACGCTCCTTGTAGCCATCAGCCCCAGTGCACTCATAGAATGGAATAAGAATTCTCTGCTTGCGTTTGGAACTATTGCACTATAAACACAATTGTATGTTCTCTAGAAATAAACCTCTGTTTATTGATTCTTTAGGTTGTTTTCTACTCTAAGTTATCAGAAACATTTTTACTGGGCATCTGCATCAAAATTCATGTGCAGCTATCCGACCTAGTGAAGCATTGTATTCCTTACTTTACATTCAAGATAGTTGAGTGATGCCTCTTAGTTTGAGTGGCACTCTGCCACACATAAATTATGGGATGAGAAGAACTCAGAAGAATCACTGGAGCTAACCATACATTACATGCATGGTGCACTCACCAGATGTCTCTTCTTACTTTGTTATGGTTTCATAAAGCTACACTGACATTGTCATTACGTTCAGAAATTTGATTCTGCTCACTTTGTCATCTTTAAAATAGATACCTCTGAAGGTTGTTGCTTTAACAAATAGAATTTGCACCCACAGTTATATCACTAACATTTGTAAATAATTATGTTATTCCGCTTATTCATAATAAGTGATAGAGTCAATGCAGAAAGAAGAAACCATAGCAGGCAAGAGCATGAAGAAATTCTGTAAATTCTACCACTGAGTTTTCTCTCCTACAGCATTCTAAAAACAACAACAACAACAAAAAACTGAGTCCTGTTTCTTTTACTCACTTATGGAGGTGTTTGTTTTTATGGTACATATTCACATATATGACTGAGACTGTAAAATGTCACAAATTGGATCAGAATGAAGCATTCTTCTCATTAAAGTTTATGTAGCTTAGTTACATGGCTGAATTTGGCTTTGTGGTATAAAACTAGAAATACTGATCTCACTTTTGCCATTGTTGGCGTTCATTCTTCTGGACCTGATTATCTAAGCCTGCCTAGGTGATGCCGTGACTGTGTGAAGCATGGGGAAATACTCTTTTACTTAGAGTATTGCTTTTCTATCAGGCCATATATACTACAGGTTATTTCTTGATTTAAGGAGACCTCTCTCAACACCCAATATGGGATGATCATAGGTCCTGAGACTCTAGATGGGAGCATGGCATGGCTAATTTTTAAATTTTTCTTTATCTAGTGTTTCCACTGTGACTTCTTGAAGATGGAAACACATAGAGGTAAGAGGTATGGAAGCAGGATAGTTCCTTCCTGATAGATAACGTCAAGATGATCTGGCGTCAGTGCCCTCTGAACTAAACAAATGCTCAAAGATGACATTTTGGGGGCTGTGTGTTGCCTTCTGATCTCCAAGGAATCCCTTGTCAGCTCCTCGTAACCAGTTTTTGGGTGGAAGTGAAAGGTCTCCTAAAATGTGTAAATACTATATTTCCAGTGGTAGCAAAGCATTTCAAAGTCTTTGTTAATTTTCTTATTCTATTTCATATAATAAGCAAGTATATTTTATATAATAAGCAAGTATCTTATTTTATCTTATGTATCGGTACTGAAATTATCTTTGTGTGTTTGCTTGTGTTCTCCTTCAGTGGAAACAAAGCTCTGTAATGACATGAACTGTTTCATATCTATTAATACTCTTTCAGATTTTTTCGCTATTTTAAAATAGCTAGTTCATGGATGTTTGCTACTTGAAGGGAATAGTTTCCTACTTTTAATTTAATTTATTGTTATTCTTTTAAGTGTTTGGAAAATAGTCCAACCCTTGTTGTCTGTTTTTGTCATAATAATATTTCATTAATCTTGCTTTGAAATCTATTCATTCATATACCACATTTTTTCTGTGTGAGTTCCCTTCAGTTTAATTCTCAGTATTAATCTCATTTATATCACAAATACATAAACTATAAAAAATTTTCTTTTCAGAGATGTCTATCTTTAATTTACTTAATAATTACTAAGCATGAGTAGAACATCCCCTATGTACCATGCACCATGTCAAGCACTGGGGATACAGAGATGAATCAAACAGTCTCCATATTAAAGTAGCTCAAAGCCTACTAATGAGAATGAAAATAATGAGATAATGTAATTTACTAGAGTAATTGCAAAGCTCTTATTATGCAGAAAACATTACTGAAGCAGAGAGAAGATTGTGTACAAATTCTGGTGAAGTCAGGAAAGTTTTCCTGATGGTGAAAAAACCTAAGTTGAAACATAATATGTCTATTTTCTTAATTTTATTTATATCTTAAATCAAAACTGAGTTGAATCTACGTGGCTGTTTTGCAAGTAAGAGCAAAGGAAAATGTGCTACTGAAATCTGGTTACAATCAGGTTAAAGAGCAGGGAATGGATGAATAGACTTTCCTTTTATTCAAGAACTCAGCAACAAAAACAATCTCCTCATTCTTAAATTTGTCTATGCTATTTAGATAACAAGTCAGTTTGACAAATTGAAAAAATAAGTGAATTGTTTGAGTTGGCCAGGAATAGAACAAGAAGGGGTATGATAGCTACCAAATGTAAGATGAAGAACATAAACCAACCATCGCAAAAAATTGTTAGAAAAGTAGGACATTTTCTTTGAAGAGAAAAGAATTCCTAAAATGAAGAAGAAACTGACCAAGATGAGAAGGATATTTTAAAATTCCATTCATTCAAAAATCCTACAAAGACGCATAAGTGGTTCATATGTTACAAACAGACATGTCCACTTTGTTTCCCTAGTGTCATTAAGTCTATTGAATTCTTAATTCTGAATAATCTGTTTTGTTATTTCTAAATTTTGAAATTTGTGACTGACCCTGTAGAATATTGTTCATCTAAATGATATTTTACGTTTGTTTTCCTCAAAATCTGCTAAACTTTAAAGGTAAAAGTTTTGCTGACATGTAAAATATTTCAGAGTGAGATCACAACTTTCATATATAGTTCTCAGATTCACTGCCAGCTTTTGATCACTTTTACTTTAGATAATTACTGACTTTTATACTTTGCAGAACACTTTAGTTTCTGTTTTCTAATTTTACATCTAAATAACATTTTGAAAGTTATTAAAAATCATTTCAGATAAATGCATTGATTCATTGCCTACATTGCACTGCCCCTTGTATAGACTACACAAGCAGAACTGACTTCTGGAAATTTAATTATATTACTTATTATTTACATTCATGCTACCAATGAAATACATTTATCACAGAAGTACCATATATTTATTAACTTTCTTCAGTTATTCTATTTTCTGTAATTCATAAAACTTCACAATGTAACTTAGGGCAGAGGCTGGAAAGTCCTGAAAGAATGGTATAAATGGAATCAAGATAAATAATATAGCGGTAGGAAGAAAGGAGTAAATAAAAAGAACAATGGAAGTTGTATCCTTAATATAAAATAGAGAATTAATTTTGTTTCTTGTGCATAATTTTATAGCTGTGGTAATAATTCCAATAGAGCATTTCTGAAATGTTTTAAGATTCAGTAGTATTATTTGAATGAGATTTCCACTTTTCTGAGTAATTCTATAAAGGATGATTGTGAAGTAGAGGGTTATATTTTGATATTATTCTGAAAAAAAAGAAACTCCAATTCAAGCATTAAATTTATTTCATATCACAAGAATGAAAATGGTGTCATAAAAATAAATAGGTTATTTTAATACAGGATCACGTATGGCTTTTAATATATTTTAAAGGTACCTCTGCTTGAGATTGAAACATCAAATTTAGCTGATTTGTAGACAAATTAGGAATTTGAAATCTGAAATTATTTAGCAAGCATTCACAACAAATATGAGATATTTTGACCATAAAATAATTTTATGTAAGATTAGATGTAAATCTTACAGGCCATTAAGGAAAGTAAGAATTTGTCATTGTGTTATAACAGCAAATGAACTCTTTATCCTTTACCACTGTAAGATGGTGTCTCAAGAAGAAAATATATGTTTACTTCTGCACCAGTCATTACAATAACCAATAAGTTAAATTCTGTTCTCTGTCAGTCATAGGAGAAATGCACAAAATTAAAAACAAATCAACAGAAAACTGTAGAACTGTTTCTAAAATTGTCGTTGGATAAACCAACTTGTTTTTAAAACTTCCTTGAAGACATCAGTGAAACACAACACAAAAAACCTTCCCTGATTTTGAGAAAGGAGTTTCTTTACTGTCGAATTTTGCCATAAAAATAATGTAGGAATTATATAAACAATAATTATTTCTTTAAAATGTAGGCTCAGTAATATATTAAATCAAATTGTATATAGTTGATTTTAATATACCATTGTTGGTGAATTTTAAATTATTTTAATTTTATAATACAGCTAAGTCATATGTAGATCAATAATTTGTCTTGTCAATTTAATTATCCTTTTAATAACAAAATACCAATAAGAAGTCCATTCTCTGGATAGTAAAATTAAATTTGAATCTATCAGTTCAAGTCCCAGCAACTATTAGAAAATAAAATCCTATTTAAACAGAATGACTCTATTCTGTTTGAGATTTCTTCTTTGCATGATTTTTGGATGGTAAATGCCTTTCTTCCTGTGGGGACATAAACTTGAGATCCTCTTTATAGCACTTTGAAAATAATATGCTGATGATGGCATACCCTTCTCAAATTGTGAAATGATGAACATATCCAGTCATTAAGGGACACTTGGGTAGTGAATTTTGTTCTAGATTCTAAAACTGTGAAATAATAGAACAAGTGTGCAAGGACCCTGAGGTGGGAGCATCCTGGATAGTTTGAGGAACTGTGTATGGTGCTTGGAGGGTGGGGGTGGAGGGAAATCTAGGGGTGAAGGTGGTGGCAAGAGAAGAGAAGGAGAGTAGAATGAGACAAATTTAGAGAAGTAACTGGTTGGGGGTGGTAAACACAAATAATGTAAAGTCCCTTTATTTGTAAATTGAAAATAATCATGTAGCCTATGGCATGGCATTTTGGTGAAGACTAAATGAGGTAATCTTTATCTCAAAGACCTTAGCACAATTCCTTGCAAATAATTTGCTGGTACTATTATTCTTCTCTAAATGCCAGCATTAAACAGTAGCATTATGCAGGTAGAGTGCTTCTGTTATTTTTGGCCTGTATATTTATAGTCACGTTTAAATGGAAAAGAATTAAACTTTGTATGCATATTACTGGGTGTGAAACTCTTCAGTTTGATTAAATCAAAGACTAACTTACTGACATCAGGACACATTTACAGAATCATGGGCTAAGAATTTGGATATAACAAGCATGTTTATAAAGCCAACCAGGGTCACTATGTACAACAGGATGTTAAACAATGAATGAGGATAAGGTAAATTTTATTTCTTTCATAAAAGAAGTTATAGATAACAGTGGTTTTAAAATAATGAAGTGATAGTAATCACAAAATAAGTAAATTTGAAATCAAAAGATGAAGATGAAAATGTTATTAGTAAGATAAAATGCAAATGGTAGAAAGTGCAGTGTTTTTGTATATAAAAAAACTATAAAGGTTAATTGAGAGCAAGAACTAAACAAACTGTTAATGAGAATTTGGAAATTTTCAGAACATTGTGGAGAAACTTGATTAAATTTGAGTCAAATGCCTACATCTACTAAAATTCATATGTATATTTCTACCCTAATAGGCTTTGTGAATATTTTGCAAGCATTTATAATCTCCATGTTTTATGAGGAAAGTTAAATTTAAAAAAAAGACACTTGAAATTTAAAAGAGAAAATAGCATTTTGAATGGATTACAGGTTGGTGGTAAGACACTATAGATATCTATCCATGGTAAAATTAGATTATATCCCTCAAATACTTATCCAAGGGTATATAAATAATTATAATTCTATACTTTTCCTTTTATAGAGATGTTTACAAACATCTCTATAAAATCCCAAAGATTTCCTCTTTGGGATAAAGCATCGTCAGGTCTCAACCCTTCTTAAGCAATATATCTATGTTAGCTTTCCAGCTCTCCAGAAAGCCAATCTTTTGCAAAAGTAAAATAAGACAAAGAGTAGGAATAAAATATGCTTTTTAAATGTAAAAGCTAATGATATGTACTTTCCAGATCAAAATCCACAGTGTTTTATTTCCTGATTTTAAATTAAAATGCATTACTTTGAAATTCCTAAACTCACCTGATTTGATAGCCAAACGTTGTATTACTGAAATGATATACTCTGATAAAAAAGTCTGTATTTCATTGATTTACCTACCTAAAATGTGCTTTATTTTTCTCTGGTATTCCACTATACAGTAATTCAGTTGTATATAGAATATCCTTATTTTTTCCCTGTGATTTTATAAGGTTTGTGGCTCTAAATAGGAATTGTCAAAAGCAAATTAGCTTTTGCAATCTTCTAGTAGGCTTATTTTTATCCCATGGTAAATAATTGATGGAAAATGCTTTTTACAACATAACGACTCATTATTGTTCTGAAGTGTGCTACTATCCTATGAACTATGATTACAAAGATAAATGAGCTAATTTAATAGTTAAGATACTATTTTCCCAAGCAATGTACCTCTTTATTTAGGTTGAAAATTGATTCAAATGAATTGTAACTGGCTCAATAACCACTTTGAATATTTAGGTAAATTTCAGCTTTCATTTTATCAGATATTGTTTTCATTCATATGAATAGTTTATCGATTAAAGAAGTATTGGGCCCGGCCGGGCGCGGTGGCTCAAGCCTGTAATCCCAGCACTTTGGGAGGCCGAGACGGGCGGATCACGAGGTCAGGAGATCGAGACCATCCTGGCTAACACGGTGAAACCCTGTCTCTACTAAAATACAAAACTAGCCGGGCGAGGTGGCGGGCGCCTGTAGTCCCAGCTACTCGGGAGGCTGAGGCAGGAGAATGGCGTAAACCTGGGATCCGGCCACTGCACTCCAGTTCGGGCGACAGAGCGAGACTCCGCCTCAAAAAAAAAAAAAAAAAGAAGAAGAAGTATTGGGCCCAATGTTACCACTGAACTTGGAATAAAAAGTATGGAGTATTATCTTTGAAAGTTGCTAGTTATATAGCTTAGGAAAGTTTAACCTCACTTTCTTAAATCATTAGGGAAATTTCAACTCACTGACTCCCTGCTATAAATTTCTGGCTCAGTTTTGAAACTATAAAAGGTTTTTTTTATTTTATTTTCCTTCTAAACACTTTAAGTTGTGACATGTTTACATAAAGTTAAGACCCACTGATTCCATTCTTCTGTAATATTGTACACTAGGATCCAAGTATGAACATATTGATATCAGTGCTATTTGTAATTGCCCCAAACTGTCCATATGCTTAACAGAACAGATAAAAGTATTAATGCACAGTTCTTAATGGAATTCTATACAACAATAAGAATAATCAAACTAGAATTATATAAAATAACATTTATAAATCTCTATATTTTAATGCTATTTTTCTCTTCTACCAAACAAATAATAATGTCAATTTAATACAATATTTCATGAGACTATAAAAATTATAAAGCACTTGATCAGACAAATTAAAGTGATTTATTTTCTAGTTAAATACATATATTTTGATAAAAGTTATATGCCTAAGATGGGTCCAATTAAAAGTCCCATTATAAAGATTTTAGATCTATTAGAAAGACACTAAAATGTCATGATTATATGAAAGCAAATAGAAACCTGTTATTGTCGCAGTCAGAAAAATTGGAACTCATGATTTCACAAACATGCTTTGCTTCCTTCTTGCCTTTGTTCAAGTGTTGCCTGTACCTGGTGTGCTCTAAATCCTGTCTGATTTAGCTCAAATTCTTTTTTCATGGTCTGTTTTATTTATTGAAAACCTATCATGCACCCCAAATCATGTTTGGTTAGACTAAGGCTTTCTTCTGGTATGTTAGATAAACCCACTCCCAAAGAAGTTAATGTCCTATTTTGAAGTTTCTGCCGTGAATCATATCACATTTACAGTAAAAATATAATTCTCTTAAGATAGAGTTAGAATCGATCATCAGACTAAAAGGAAAAAGACAGTCTGATGAATATTCCTTCTTACTCTGTTGTATATTAGTCTGATGTGTATAAAATGCATGATTCTGGCAAATTTTCAGCATATGAAGGAAGGATAGATTAAAAATCCTGATTTTATTTAGTTCAAACATTTTCTAAATAAGCATAAAGATGACTCTCCCAAGAAAGGACTTGTTTTGTAGCAGTTGGCACAAGGTACACAAACGTGTACCAGGTAGGTTCCCACTCCTGCCAAATAACTTAAGCATAAGTCCGCAGTGATCCTGTAGAGCTTATCAGTGTCCTTAGGTTTAGTTAGTAGCTCCTTCTTATAGGGTGAATGACTGTCAAGTGAAGTCTCAAATCACAGGCTATGAGCTAAAGAAACTCCTGAGATAACCAGGTAATTGGCAGTCTAAGTAGATAGCATAGTGGTTTTCAAAACAAAGAAAGCAGACTAACTTTAATTCTATCATACAACACAATCACACAGAGAGCTTATTTGCATTTGAAATTAAAAATGAAACTGAGTGCAAACTGATGGATATAACATTTTGTTTGATATGCACAAATTTTAGTTTATATGGAAACTTTTACTAAAGTGGAATATAAGCTTCGAAAGTAAAATATCTCTTTAAAATGCTTCTTCTGAAACTAAGGAATGAGCAATCATTATACTGATTTTTTCATGGTTATTATTAAAGACAATTTTGTCATCCAAAAGGAAGGAGTATAGAAACCAAAATCCACTCAAGTGTCAGAAGTGTTAGGCTTGCCACTGATAAAAGGGCAAACCATTTTCCAGCTTGGCTAAATGTTATGTAGAAACTTAAATATTGATATGGAGATTTTAATAGAGATGGTTCTGGAACTCTGTCGATGTTTTTTATCTCTCTCTTTGTAATCTATTTACATAATTACTTACTTTTAATGTGTGATATAGCAGGTGAACAAATTTATGCCCCAACTATGGTCATTAAAGCCAGAGGGAAGCCTGATACATCTGACAAGTTAATAGGGTCAGCTTACGTAGTTCTATGTGTACAAAGAAATCAGTGACCTTCTGGAAAAGAACTGATTAAAAGGAAAAAAATAATTGAGGTATATAAGTTGGGATCAGGGTTCAGGGAAGAGTAATTTGGATTCAGTATTATTAGTGCATGTTATTCAGATTATTTGCCTGCTTAATTAAATAAGCCCACAACTATGTGCTATAGTAAGGGAATCACAATAATAATGTGTAGACCAACTAAAGCCCCTAAGGGATGAACTAAAGTACTTATCTACAATTCCACAGGATGTTAAAAACAAAACAGAATCCAGGATTGCCGTTTGGTAGAGCTGTCAGTCGCATCAGCTACAAGGGCAGTGGGAAGTAATGTAGCAGGCGAATAATATCACCACTTCTCAAGGCTTTGGCAGCAAACACTGGTGCTATTGGCCTGTGTCTTTTGCCCTGTGGATTGACCTCCACAGCAGCCGTGGAGATGATTATTAGACAGATGATTGCCTTAATTCTAGCGAATTCCATAGATTTCGTTTCAATGAGCCAGAGTAGGAAGAAAATGAAAGCCAAATATCACGGTTCACACTATTAGTTCTCTATACTTAGGTAAGACTTTTAGTTAACTATTAAGAAGAAGTTAGCAAGGGATGAGAATACCAGGTGAAGATGGAGCTGGAGAAGATGGAATAATATTGTCTTTATTTTTTTCAATGTACTTATAATGATAGAAAATATAAACTCAGCTAAGTTTGTTACTTTTGGCTCTTTTAATCCTAGGGAAATTTCCCTTCCTATGTAACAACTACTGTGTTCTTTAAGGCAATTAAAATGAGAACTAATGCCTTAGTGATGTCTATTCTGTAATATTTATTATTAAAAGATTTCTATTTTCCCTTGCCACATTCAGTTGGTAGGTGGGTTTCCCTTTAAGGACATTTGCTCCTGAGATGTTCATGATACATCAGTGAAGTAAAGATTTAAGTGAAATATAGGAATGGAGTGACTTCTCTTATAAAGCTTACATTGTGAAGGATACAAGTGTGGGTATGCTCTGAAGATAAGCTAGCAGGAAAAAAATATGAGAGAAAATAAGCTTAGTTATGGCAGCTAAATTGTTCAATCAAATAAATGATCCCTCCTGCCTTGAAGAGAAGACAGAACTGGGGAAACTGGTAAGGAATGCTATTCTAATGACAAGCCCTCCACATGAAAAGTAGTAAGAAAGTAGGAATAATATTCTCTAGTTTTTAACATTGTTAAACCTTTACAACTTAGCCATCTATAAGTAACTGAGGATATGCTTAATGCCTCATAGGAGCTTCTGTTGCTTTCTTCCGGAGGCCAACTTCCTGAAAAGACCATAGTTTCCTGTATTTATCATGCAATAAATCATAGGAGATAGCTAGTCCAAAATGAACTCCTTTTATTTTTCATCTCAAATTGTGACCAGAAAATTCCTCTTTTGACCAATAATAGGTATTAGAGGTTGAATACACCCTGCCTGAAATAATAACAACAGTAGCAAAAGAATGTTGAAAAAGATGTAATATTTTCAAAACACTGGACATTAGGCAATTAAGGAAAATAATTGGGAAACAAATAAGGTGAGCCCTAAGTTGCCCAATCTACTGCTTTTAAGGAGGTTCCAGGCCACAGTGCAGAGTCCAGCACGTTTCCTAAGTTGAAGGGACAAGGCTAAGAGTCTGGAGAGAGGGACCTAGGCAGCTAAAATTCACAGGACAGGGTAACAGAAAGAGGAGAGCATAACCGAGAAGGAGTCCAGGAGACTTACAGAGGGTCCTCCTAAAATATTTAGAAAAGTTCTAATCAGAACATGCATGTGAAAAAAGAACCCAAATGCAGGGTAAAAACAATCTATTTTAAAAAATAAGATAATAACACTCAAACAAGGCCATAGACAGTGTCTTCTCCCATCAGGTAATCTGAAAAACATCTTCATTTAGGGAACATTGAACAGAGTGTCCGGAATGATCTTGATTCAGTAGTGGGGAGGAATGAGTGCTAGACTAAGCACCACGCCAGACCCACAGAGCGAGTCATAAGGGCAAGCTCCCAAAGAGCACACCATGTCCAAGTCACTTCGTTGCCCTCAAAACATAGCTCAAGAAATATTTTAAGAAGAAAAAATTACTCGTCTTAGAACAAGGTAAAATTCACAATATCAGAATTCCTTCAAAGATTACCAGGCTTGCAAAAAGGTAAAAAAGGAACCCATAAAGGGAGGATACATCAATCAATCAAGACCCAGAATTGACACTGATATTTGAATCCTCAGGAAACAAAAATTGTTAAACAGTCATGAAAATCGTAGTAACATGTAGAGCTATGGAAGCTATTTTTTAAATATAAAAAATTAGTTTTCTAAAGAGGAAAACTATGACACTTGAGAAGAAAAAGTTCTGAATGAGTTAATGGTATATTTAATGTTGTAAAATAAAATATTAATAATTATGAGACACAGCAATAGAAACTATTCAAAATGAAATACAGAGAGGATAAATTTTTTTAAGAAATAAAAAGAGCATCAGTAATGTGGGGAAGAGAGTTTCTGGGGTGCCAACTGAGTTGGTCTCCCCTGTTTGAGACACCCAAGGGGAGGCTTCTGAGGAGAAAAGTCTCCTTATTGCCTTCAAGTCTTTATGCCCTGAGAGCATAACCACTCAGTGGCATTCCACAGGTAGCTCAGGGAGATAACACTCCCTTGAAGCAATGGAGTATAACCAAACATCTTGGCTCCTCCGGAAACCCACTCCCACCCATTTCAGTCCCGATAAGTTAAGATCTTAAGTAGTTTAGACACACGCCTTTGCTCGAGGAAATTGACAGAAACCGCCACTGCTATGCATCTTATTGAATGACTCACGAGTTCTCCTTCACTGATTAATCCTTTTCCTCATCGCTTTCCCCCACCCCCCATCTGCCCTAAGAACAAAGAGCTTGTAAACCAATAAATTAGGTGGAGACTAAGAGCTGTGGATCATGAGCAAATCTCCGAAACTCTGGTCTCCTAGACCCGCTTTTTAAGAGCTTATTCTGTCTCTTTCTAACTCCTTTGACTCCGCTGGACTCGGAGTACCCGCCAGGTGGTGTGGAGCTGGTTTCCCCAAAAAGTAACTTCTAGGTCAACTTCAAGCAGACTAGTATATGTGTAACTGTAGACTCTGACTGGGGAGGGACAGAATATAAAAAAAAAAAAAAATGAAATAATAATGGCTAATCTTTTCCCAACATGAGGGAAATTATGAACTCATATAATCCCAAACCCTTAATAAGCCTTAAGCAAAAGAAATATGACAAAAATTGTTTATATCATTTAATTATGTCGTAATCAGATTACTCAAAATCAGAGACAGAAAGAAAAGCTTAAAGCAGCTGAAGATAAAGCACATGTTTTACACAGAGAAGCTAAGATGTGGATGAGAGAATTTCTCATCTCAAACATGCATGCAAGGAAAAGATAATGACATATCTTTAAAATAGTGAAGAAAGGTTAGGAGTGGAAGATAAGGTTATGTATGAAGACATAGCCCTTATTATGGGACTGTTATGAAAGAGACCATGATGATGATACCCGATTTCTCACATTTGTCAAAACCCATGAAACTGTACACTGCAAAGAGTGCTTTTTAGTATATGTGAACAACAACAAAAACCACAGTAAAAATAAAACAGATAGGATATGGACTTAGAAGAAATGTGTCTAACCGTATTACAAATTACTCACATAGTCACACTGAAGTGAATGGGGAAGAAAGTAGGTGACCTAAGTAAAATTAGAAAACAGTGTTTTGGGCCACATGGAGTGGGTCATACCTCTAATCCAAACACTTTTGGAGGCCGAGGCAGAAGGATCATTTGAGCCCAGGAGCTGGAGATCAGCCTGGGCAGTATACTGAGACTTCATCTTTACAAAAATTAAAAAAATATAGCCCAGTGTAGTGGCGAGCACCTGTAGTTCCAGCCACTCAGGACTCTTGAGATGAGAGGATCTCTTCAGTTAGGTAGGAGGTGGTTGTAGTGAGCTGAGATTCTGCTTCTGCACTCCAGCCTGGGCCATAGGGTGAGACCCCGTTTCAAAAAAAAAAAAAAAAAGGAAGAAGAAAAGAAATAAAGCTAAATATAAAACCAAACAAAAAATTAAAATGGTATATAAAACACTGTACTCTACTTGTATTTTTCTGCATTTAACATGTAGAACTTGATATTAACTACCAAATGAATTGTGACTAATATACCCCATTTGGGCTCTTTTTATCCATTTCACACAAACGGCTAGAAAATATCTTCAGATCTGCAGGGTATTTGGGGTTTTGGTGTGACAAACTTATAAACTACAAGATGAGCTATAATAATCAAAACTATTTTTGAAGAATCCTAGGAAGCACCTTCATTAAGACTGAAGTGCTATGGTTATGATGTGATTTTATAGTTTATATCAGTTAAGATGGGGATGGATACAAGATCATTGGTAGTGAGTAGGTCTAGTAACTGACAAGCAGAACTGTTGGAAGGATGTTTTTAATGACATTACTATGACATGATTTAGGACAAAAGTAAAGGTTACCATATGTGTTTTTTGCAATTGAGCATTTTGAATTCCTTGTATTTTTGAATATTAATATTTTATCAAATATGTAGTTTGACAATATTTTCTCCCATTACATAGATTGCCTTTTCATTCTGCTAATTGTCTCTCTTGCTCTGCAGGTTTTTAGTTTGATCCAATCCAACTTGCCTATTTTTTGTTATGTTGCTTGTGCTTTTGGTGTCATATCTAGCATAACTATAATAAAAAAGACAAAGGCTAACAAATGTTAGAAGGGATGCAGAGAAACTGGAACACTTGAGCACTGTACATGGAAATGTAAATTGGTACAACCATTTTGGAAAACAGTTTGGAGAGTTCTCAAAAAATTAAAAATGAAACACGAGGTCAGGAGATCGAGATCATCCTGGCAAACATTGTGAAACCCCGTCTCTACTAAAAATATAGCCAGGCGTGGTGGCGGGCGCCTGTAGTCTCAGCTACTTGGGAGGCTGAGGCGGGAGAATGGTGTGAACCCGGGAGGCTGAGCTTGCAGTGAGCTGAGATAGCCCCACTGCACTCCAGCCTGGGTGACAGAGCAAGACTCCATCTCAATAAAAAAAAAAAAAAAAGAAATAAAAAAAGTAAAAAATGAAACTATCATATGATATAGCAATTCCACTTCTGGGTATATATCCAAAGGAAATTAAATCTGAATCTTAAAGAGAGAGGTGCGTTTTTATGCTAATTGCAGCATTATTCACAGTAGCCATGATATGGAAACAACCAAAATACCTAAATGTTCATCAATAGATGAACTGGATAAACACAATGTAGGGTGTGTGTAATTGAATATTACTCAGCCATAAAAAAGGAGATTCTGCTTTTTGCAACAATATGGGTAAACCCAGAGGACACTGTGGTAAGTGAAATAAGCCATACACAGAAAGACAAATGCTGCTTGATATCAGGGATACGCATAATCTAAATTAGTTCAATTTATAGAAGCAGAGAGTAGAATGGTGGTTGCCACTGATAGGAAAGAAGAAATGCTGAGATGCTGGTCAAATGGTACAAGGTTTCAGTTATGGAAGATAAATATGTTCTGGAAACCTAATGTACATCATGGCTAGTACAGTTAAAAGTACTGTATTGATCACTTGCAGTTTGCTAAGAAAACAGATCTTAAATGTTCTCACCACAAAGAAGAGAGAAAGAAAGTAAGAAAGAAGAAAGAAAGAAAGAAAGAAAGAAAGAAAGAAAGAAAGAAAGAAAAGAAAGAAAAAGAAAGAGAAGAAAGAAAAAGGAAGGAAGGAATGAAGGAAGGAAGGAAGGAAGGAAGGAAGGAAGGAAGGAAGGAAGGGGAGAGAAGAGAGAAAGAAAGAAGAAAAAAAGAAGAAAGAAAAAGAAGAAAAGGGAAAGAAAGAAAGAAAAAGAAAGAGAAGAAAGAAAAAAAAGGAAGGAAGGAAGGAAGGGGAAAGAAGAGAGAAAGAAAGAAAAAAAGAAGAAAAGAAAGAATGAAAAGAAGAAAAGGGAAAGAAAGAAGAAAGAAAAAGAAAACTATGTAAAGTGATGGATATGTTAATTAGCTTGGTTGTAGTGATCATTTCACAATGTATACATATATTAAATGATCAAGTTGTATGCTTTAAAATATATGCAATTTCTATTTGTCAATTATACCTCAATGAAATTGAAAAAAAGAAAGCAAATGTGGTTATATTTAGAGACCTGAGAGTTGTTAAAGCCTAAGAACAAGAACAGCAATTAGATCATATAGAGGAGAATTGAAGTTCCCCAAATTGTCTTTGTTCATGTGGGAAGACATTATAAAAGTACAGCTATTTATTTATAGATAATAAAAATATCACTTTGATAGACCTTATATTATCAGTGTTAAATAATTCCATAAGAAACAATTCTTATAATGAACTTCTTAGCCAAGCAAAATATTCAAATCCTGCTGATAAGAAAAAGCAGAAACTATATTTGTTTAAAGAACATAAAATCTGACTCCAAGGGCACATTTATCTTTGCTGGAAGAGAGATTTACCTGAACAGATTCTCTGGTACTTTTATTTGAAGTAGCAAGTGAGGCCACATGTATTTGCAGAATTAGCACATATAAAAGATGAAAATTGGAAGTTGTACCCATTTTCACTGTTATGGGGATTGTATTATGAGACACTCCAGATGTTACTCTTTGGCAAACAGTTGTTATTTTTTTTGGTTGGGGCTCAGAAGATTATCTTATGATTCTGGATATGTACCAAACTTACTCTCCAAGTGTCTGGCTTAATTTAGTCAAGCAGATAATATAAATGGACTTCCTTACTAACAAGGTTATGTGTAAAATGACAGTTCACGTGGTTTGGGAATCCTTCATGAATAATGCTGCCTTTCCCATGCAGGGTGATGTACTTCACTGTTTAATGAATGATGGCTGTTCGTTGAACAGAAGGCTCCATGTTCAACACAGAGACAAATTTCTTAATTTGTACTGTGTGTTACAAGTTCCTTTGGGCTCTGCTTGCTTTTATTATAGTAGGAGATTTTCATAGATGCTGAAAAGTAGGCTGATTTTGATCCAACAGCATTATTTGGTTAGTTTTATTTTATATACATGTGTAAAAGTCACATTTTCCATAACTTCAATTTGTATTTTTAATATTACTTAAAATAGCTTTTAGTTTATTTGCTTAGCATTCAACCTATTTATTGAATCTTGGCAATAAACCAGATAGGTGCCACACATATATCCATGTTCCATCATTCTCCCATCTAGGTTCAATATCCAAAGTTGGTTTCATCTAGCCAAAATATGTCATGTGGAAACTTTATTTTTGCCTCACTAATATTCTAAAGAGATGATGCCTCACTTTTCATTCCAAGTACTTAAAAGTTATCTAGGCTACTGGATGAATGTTTTCTCACGTAGGTCAGATGGCCACATTAAAAGAGCCTGAAGTTGTGCTCATCTGTTTCAATTAAGAAATCACAATCAGCGTAACGTCCAGTACTATAATTACCACTTAATTAACATCATAGTAGTCCATTTGAATCTATCATGATCCATCTATTTTTGCACAGGTCATGCAGGTAAAATGAATAGAGATATGTTGGGAATCACCACTTTGTATGTAAAATTTTAAACGTGGCTCTAATCTCTGCAATGCCACCCTACATGTAGTGTAGCTTCTCTTGGGTAGGAAGAGAAAGCAGTTTCAGGAGTTTCCATTTCACTATTCTTAATGTGTGATTCCTACAGATTAGGGAACTAAAATCAGAATTATCTTAACTTCAAAGCATAACCATGCCTATTTGGTACTCAGAATGCAGACAAATAACATAGGTTGGGACTAGAGATTCGTTGGACAATCTGTGAGACATATTTTGGCAACAGTACACATATCAACTGTACTTCACAGTCTGCCAACTTAACTTGGGGGTCATGGCAGCATTTCATATAATCTAGTATTAGAAACTATTCGCACGTTGTATGCAAGGACCTTCAAAAGATCTGGGTATTCTTTCTTCCCCCAGAGTATTTATTTAGTCTGATAATGACACTGGGTACATTTGGAGAAAGGTTGGGAGAATATTCACTTGTGGTGGCATTATAGGGTTCTTTTTAAAATTTCCATTTTAATTTGATGGTCTCTGACTCAGAACTGACCCAATGTTAGAAATTAGATGGAACTTCCACTCACTAGGGTTTTTGTTGTTGTTGTGTTTTCCTGGTTCTACAATTAAAGTTAGCCATTGTTGCCACCTAGCTATCCTATACCAAGTTTATTAATGGACTCCTAGTTTCCATTTCAACCTTGCTTCTTATGGTAGTAATTATATACACCTTGCCCCTGAAATGTAAGTAGTATAGTGCCTTTGCTTTTCTAAATCCAGAATTCTATATCTCATATTGAACTAATGAGGTCAGTTCCAAGACATCATCTCATTCTATCAATCCTGGGGTTTAGGAGGCAGCACCACAGAGCTCGTCAACTATGCTGCCACATTTGTTCACTCCTTATTGTCTTAATGAAGAAAGTGTATTCTCTTTTATCTCAAATAAAAAATGCAATTTTAACATGCCCATCAGACTGAGCCTTTAGATGTCTTTACAATACACTAGGACCACTTAAAACAAATGAGGTGGCACTTATTTTTACGTAACTGGTGAGTGATTCATTTCTAGAATGCCATCACAGAAACCGCTTTTAATAATTTATTGTACAAACTCACTTAGTCTGGGTGTTCCTGAAAGCAGAACCTGAGATAAGTGCATAAGTGGAGTTCAAATTCTTTGGGCTGTGACTCCAGGAAGTTAGAGTGGAAAAGAGCAAAAGTAATTAGGGAAGCAGTAAAGCCAAAGGGTGCATTACTGAGCTACTACCACGAGCGGTGGAGCTCTAATTTACCATACTCCCTGAAGAGTCTTCAGAATGCCCACCAGAGGTGTCTGCTTGAAGGGAGGGAAGCTTAAATATTTATCCACAAGTCCCACTGCCGTTTGTTTGAGCTTTTGCCTTCTGGTCTGTACTTACATGTTGAATGAAGCATCAAGGAAAATCTGGAGGAGAAAACGAAAATGTATGAATGGTCTGCACTTTGGGACCAAATTCTTGGTGCAAGGTAAGTCTGACTTTGCAAGCAACTATGCACTGGATATGTGGCTGAAATAAAAAGTAAGTTAATGTACATGAGGCTAGACTCTTTCCTAATGCCAAAGAAATAAAAAAAAAAAAGTTTAATGTAATAACTCAGAGAACACTGTACTTTTGAGCTCTTTTTGAAGAATATTTTATAGGATGAATTTCACTCAACAAAGAAAGAACTGGGGAAACTTTAACAACAACAAAAAATAGCTAGTGAGAATTAAATATATTTGATTGGAGAATCAAGACTAACATTAAATGGGAACAAAGGTGAAAATAATAAGTAAATATTGTACATCCTGAAGAAAATAAAATAACACAACTAGGTAATAGGTGGGAGCTAAAGTGTATCATTTGAATATGGCAAGCCAAATTGTAGGAGCCAAAGAAAGAAAGAAAAGGAATTAGAAACAGCAACTGGGAAAAAACTAGAAAACCTTTCAATGCAAAAAAGAAATTGAACCACATGAAAAAAGAATGAGCAAATACGAATAATATGGTAAAGTTTTGAGCAAACATTTCAGTGCTCTCTGTTAATGTAAATAGGTTTTACTCATATATCATGAAAGAGATTCTCAGAATGGCTCAAAAAAAGAAAAACCAGACTCCATTCTGTGTATAATAGAAATATCTAAGAAAAATTGTTCAGAAATTTAGAGAATAGATATACGTGTATGTGTACTTACACAAACCCAGATGGTATAGCCTACTCCACACCATGGCTATGTGGTATAGCCTACTCCTAGGCTACAGCATGCTTCTGTAAAGCTTGTTACTGTACTGAATACAGTAGGCAATTGTAACACAATGGTACATATTAGTATATCTAAACATAACTAAACTTAGAAAAGGTACAGTAAAAATATTGCATTATAATTTCATGGAACCATATGTGGTCCGTCATGGACTAAATGATGGATATTTAGGGGCACATTGTTATGTGGTACATGACTGTGTGTGTGTGTGCGTGTGTGTGTGTGTGTGTAGTCCTAGCCTGTTTCATTAAAGAAACTAAAAACCTACAAGCATTAACACCATGA
Organism: Rhinopithecus bieti; assembly: GCF_001698545.2. NCBI lineage: Eukaryota > Metazoa > Chordata > Mammalia > Primates > Cercopithecidae > Rhinopithecus > Rhinopithecus bieti. The sequence goes on along the minus strand of NW_016804113.1, from coordinate 409,167 downwards.
TATCAACAGCCACAGCTAAAATTCATGTTTCCTTTCTAAATGCAGCTTTCTGCTGAAAAGAACCAGGGATTTGGAGAAATGACTATCAGTCCTAAGACAAAGAAAGAGCAGGGTGTGTCTGAAATGATCTTAGGAGCAAAAGCAAGGGCATATTCTAAAAACTGACAGAGGCATGTCAGAAGTTCAAGTGAACCTTCTTAAGGACTCCAACCTGCCAAATTTCTATGAGTAAAGCATTAAAATAAAAAAAGATGGTAATTAATTAATTTAGTACAAGAGAATTATTAACGAGTCCATGACGATATTCAAAATTAAAGTTGAGAGAAATCCTATTTTCGGAAGAATACCAGCAATAAATGTATAGTATAAGGGAATTTTAAAAAATCACCATTTCATATCCACCCATGTAACTAATGATACTGGTAAGACACCAGCAAGGATAATCAATAGATTCTTAAGCCATTCGGTGAAATGTTTGGGAGGACAAATATATTCACATGGTCTCAACTGTAACCTATGGGTTACTCATGTATTAATTGCAAAATTGAAAATGTGCACCACCTAAACCAAATGATCTAATTTAACATTATCAACATGGGACAAACTGATATTGTGTATCTCCTGGTGGAATATAATGTCAAGTACAAGATGTCACATAAATGGCATTCTTGTTTAAAGATTTAATCTGAAGTTCATTATTAGAAGTCTATCAAATCCAGACTGTGGAAATTTTACAAGATGCCTGGACAAGACTTTTAAAAAAAGTCAGTATCATCAATGTATTAGATTATATATACGTGTATATATATGTATATATAACATATATGTTACATATATATGATGTATTTAGGGAATATAAAGAATGTTTTCTCAAATATATAAGCTATATTTGAGAGAACCTGAAAAATTTTATATATTGTATATTAGATAATGTTATGCCAATGTTAATTTTTTTGTTTCTGATTTGATTGTACAGAACATATAATCACGTGGAGTGGTATCCTGTTCTTGGGAAATACATGTTGAAGCATCAAGGGAAGAAGTTCCATAGTGTTTTTGACTTATTTTAAATAATTCAGCAAAAAGGCACACACACGGATGATGTATATATGTGTGTATTGTTTGTGTGCATGTACATACAGAGATTGAGAAAGAAGAGAAGGAACAAAATGTTAACATTTACTGGGTCTAGATAAGATTTACGCAGTTGTCAGTTATATTGTTCTTTCACATTTTCTGTAGGTTTAACATTTTTTTTTAATAGTTGAAAAAATTTCAGTGTTAGGAAACACATCTATGAGTAATTTGCTTTATCATCCCACCATGAAAATATCGTAATATAGCACTGTGGCTGTCCTTAAGAGCTCTCAGTCTAAGTCATCTTATATGCTGGAAATGCTTTTATTTTCAGAAACAAAAAAGAAATTGTGAGCAATCAATCATAAGTCTCTATGCATTTAGCAAATATGGCTTTTAATTGAAGGACAATGAACTATGTAAGAAATTAATAAAATTTTAATGTTGCAAGCAAAATAAAATATCTTTTAAAATATTTTTGTATTATTCCTCAGCCACACATTTTCTGACATTATTCATACTTTCAGTGAATAAAGCATGATTTCCCTGTGTGGTTTATGCAATACATTGAAGTTTTAATATTTCTTAGTTTATTTTTTATTTTATGAAGTATATTACTATGAGCCTATTAACTCATATAGCCATTAAAATTATGAACTTAATATTAGATATGTAGAGATATTAGACATCCGTCCTTTGAGACAAATCTCTGCCATTTATAATCTTACTGAATTTCCTCTCAAAATCTCATTTTGTTTTTCATCTGTAAGATGAGGAAAATAATGTTATTTATATCATATGTGATTAATATTTTTAAATGTCCATCTAAAACACATAGACCAGGATTTAGCACATTATACACACTCATTAATCTTATCAACAGTTATGTATCTTATCAACAGTTATATAGGTATTATTTACCATACCTGCAGTTTGAATTTAACCCATTTACATATATCCTTATTTGTTCTGTTTTTAAATGTCAAGATAATTTTCACCTATCATCTGTAACAAATGCTCATCTCTAAATAAATAACATAATCCATGTTCAAGATAATTTCATTTGCAGACTAATTATAAGTTATGAAGCTGTTTCTTGCTGGCTTTTCCAGTTACTGACCACTAGGGTCTTAGATTACACCAAAATCTCTGATTAAATATTGGGCACTAGAAAGAAGGTTACTGAAATTGCTGCATTGTAATTAGGGCAAAATGTACCCTTAGAGTGAAAAGTGCTTCTGTTACTTGGCAAGAAACTGAGTAGTTCACACCCTTAGGAATGCTCTTTCACTTCCTTCCTTGTCTTCATCTGACAATTTGGGCGTAACTGTTGCTGAGAACAATCACAGTCCTGGTTGAGCAACATGAGAAAACCACTTCAGTGAAAGGACTGCTGATTATCAGCCTACATTCTGCTGGGGGTGCCCTGGATTTATTATCTGGATCCATATTTCTAATTTTCTATACCTTTTATCACCCCAGCCTTTTATCTTGGGTAATTGATATATGCCTATTGTCTGTTTGGGGTTTCCTTGCTTGCTCTCCAAACAAATCTATCAAGGCTAACTTAGAATAAATATGTACATATATATACATGTGACATGTTTGCATATGTATCTCTGTATGTGTATATGTGTGCATACGTTAAAGTAAGCTTCTAATACTGAATAAATTTGTCGAAGTTTATAGAATTGTTGGTGGAGGGAAATCTAAAGATCTAAGTCTAGAATCTAGGGCTATTTTTCTGTGGCGTAACACTGCGTTGTTATGTACAACATACCACGTTGCATGTATTACTCACATAATTTTTGGCCCATGGAACTTATAATAATAAATTTTGAATTAGTGATAGTTTAATCTGCATATATGTTATAATCATAGAACTTGAGGTAGGGGTGGGATTTAAAAGTTATTTGGTCCAATCTTTTCTGTCAAGGCAGGAACTCTGTCTGGCACATCCCTGACAGAAGTTAATTTAAACTTTTATTTATAGTATGCAAGAAAGAGGTCCCTCAAAATCTCATAAATGAGCACATAAGAAGAAAATTCTATTCACGTAGAAAAATACTTATCTAATCTAAACATACACTTTAAACAGACAAGATTCCAAGAACACTAGAAGAGAATGAAGGAATACAAAGCTCTTAACCACATTTAAATTAAAAAGCTTCATCATCTAATTTTGCCTCACAGAGGAAGGCTTAAATACATAAATAGCAATTTTCCACCTGACAAATGTGACTACTAACAGAGCACCTTTTATAATTTTAATTCTTACATGAGCTTTCAAGTACCCTGAGCTATAATAAATGACGTTTTGGTCTCTATCTTAAAGCATTTGGAGAAGGGCTTTCTACATGATTGTGCTATTTTTCTTATTTGCTGAAAAATAATAAGCTATGGTGTGTATATATATTTCCCCAAGATTTAGAAGACATATGCCTGCCTTTATCATTCCCAAACACAATTTTTTACAGGACTTATGTTTATCATTATAATGCCTGTCAATTCTTCTTGTTATTATTACATATTTACCTCAAATTTTTGATGCATCACAGAGAGAACATTTCTATTGAGCCAGACTCAGTTTAAAAGTATAAAAGGAGAATAAAAAGTAAATAAATAATATATGTTTTGTTAAAGTTTTAAATCAAACAGGAGAGTGTGATATGGGCATCTATTCTAAAAAAATTCCAAATATTTCTTATAAAATGTGCTTACCTTTTACTATTGGAATTGTGAAACTTCGGGATTCATTAAATCAATGCCATAGAGGTGAGGATAACTCCTACATTTAAAGAGCACATAAGCTTTCACATTAGGATATAGTGTATTCATTATAATATACCCTTTCTTCAGCATATCTAAGGCTTTGAACTTCAAATAGTTGCAATAAAGAGGTGAGAAGAAAGGGTTTAGGGAAAAAGTTGACATCTTGCCCATACCATGGTAGGAAGGGCAGATAAGAACACAATGGACTCCCTTGTTAACAACTATATCTCCTCTAAATAATGGAAATGAGGATCTGATATATTTTATAAGCATTTTATTTATCTCCTTATTCAAAAATCTCAGCAGGATCACATTCTTCCAGAATAAAACATTCTCATCAATACTTATAACACTGAATAGAGTGACGATATAGTATAATACAATAAATAATAAGTTAAAGAAAAGATCCCTGATGTAACTATTTTTTCCTACAAAGTAACTTTTTTTTTTACAATTGTGCCATTTGCTGAACATATTTTATGCATTTAAATAGAAGCTGTTGACCTCTCTTACCCCAATAATGTTCACTCACTACCTAATCAAAACCCTCTATGCAATTTCTTACATGTGTTTCTTCCTAGAATTTATAATTTATTTCTTCCATATGGTGGCTCAAAGAAGAGATTCTTTAAAAAATGTGTGTACTATTAAAATTTTATTTGCAAAATAGTCAAGCAATGTTAATTTTTGAAAACAACTAATAACTTTTATTTATGTAGTTCTATTGATCATGGAGATGGAATACCATAACAGAAATTTTTAAATTTCAAATTATCTATATCTAATAATTTTGAACTATAACAATATATTACTGTAGTATAAATAAAACACACAATTCAGCTAATGATAAAGGTCTAGTTAAAGGTCATACCTTCTCCATTGCTCATACAAACATACTCAACCTATATACATTTAAGTGGGAGTTTTGTTCTCGATTTATTTCCTAAGTGGAATTATACTATATGTAGTATCCTACCTTTTAATCTTATCCATTTGTAATGGATATCTCTATAGGTTACTAGATAGAGACATAACTCAATATTTTCTAGTCCTTTGTGCACATAAATAGGTATACATAGCATCACATAGTATCACACATGTTAATGCATTTAGTTTTCTTTTCTCTTTTTTTTTTTTACTTTTTTTTTAAGAGTTCCTCTCTTCTCTCATCTGCTTGAGCCTTTTTAAAGCCAATTAACCTTAGTTAACAATTCAGTGTATATTCTGCAGTACTTTCCAACACGCTCAATCTATACTTCTAGAAATATGCACAGAGAGTTTTTTTCTTCACTGTGTAATATCTTATTTAAAACAGTCTAATTTTCTATATGGGTCACATGGGTGCGACATATAATTTGTATTGGTTAGTTCCACCATCATTTTAAATCCTTTCAAGCATGACTTCTTGTAATGAAGCAGGGAAACAGCTGACACCGTGTTTTCCTGACTTCTCTGTAGCTAGTGTTCTGATGTAGGAAAGAAGCTGAACACAAGGCAGTCATTTTGCTGGCATGTTTCGAGGTAGAGACAGTAAGCTTTTGGAGTGGTAACTTTGGCAGAACCTTTGTGATTCCTAAGGTTCTTGACTGTGGCTCTCTGACCTTGCCAGTTGAGCAGTGTGGTTTTGGAAATCACTCAGTGGTGTGCTGAAAGCCAGCTCACATCAGCTGATGAGGGCTTATTTTGCATATCTCATCTCTACCTTGTCATATTCGTGGATTAAAATGGGCCATGGTGGAGGTGTTTGCACTGCTATCTACAATGGACAAATTATATGAGGAAATTACTGGCTTCATGGTTTTTTTTTTTTTTTTTTTGAGACAGAGTCTCACTCTGTTGCTCAGGCTAGAGTGCAGTGGTGTGATCTCGGCTCACTGTAACCTCCGCCTCCCGGGTTCAAGCAATTCTCTTGCCTCAGTCACCCAACTACCTGGGATTACAGGAGCACACCACCACACCCAGCTAATTTTTTTTTTTTTTTTTTTATTTTTAGTAGAGATGGGGTCTCGCTATGTTAGCCAAGCTAGTCTTGAACTCTTGACTTCAGGTGATCAGCCAGCCTCAGCCTCCCAAAGTGCTGGGATTACAGGCATGACCCATAGCACCCGGCCTGGCCTCAGGGTTTTAATCTTTTAACTTAATGTGGTTGTAGAACAATGGAGGGGCTTTTATTTTTTTTCTTTTTTTAATATTCTGGAATGTAACTCATTACTTCTTTTAGAGATACTGAAACTATAATTAGGAGAATTTGTGTCTCTCTTCATGGAGTTTAATTTTCAGCGTCTTCTATTTCATTATGTGACAAGTGGAAAATGAATAAGAAACATTGGAACCCACAGAACTAAAACCATGATGCTTGGAAGAATTGGAAAACCTCAAGGTATTCCATATTCCCAGACTCCCTTGAGCTTCCATTAGGGACAAAAGTGGCCTTTTCTCACCTGTCTCAGGATGCCAGTCTTGTCTTCCTGGAAGACCATATAACAACCATCTAAGTCAATAATCTTGTAATAGGATACCAACTTCCTTAATGCCCCACCACTACCACCTATCACTAACTCCAGATCTATAACTTGGAGTCAGATCCGTGCATGGCCCAGGGACAAACTATGAAGTATAATTAATTCTGAAGAGAAGAAACAGATTTTACTAACTTAAGGCACTCTCAAGCTGAAGAGCATATATAGGAAATGAATTTAGAGTTTACTAGACAAAAGTGGATGACATAAAGTAATAGTTCAGACTGAATTTATTACTACTGATGTACTTCCCAGGGACTACTAATTAATCTATGTGTGGTCTCATTATGTGTTTGGCTGATTGGCCAAATCTACACCCAGGGTGGCCTATAATGAAAATAAATTTGAGAGGAAAAAGTTATTTGGTTGTTGTTTAGTGTAGAACACGTTTTCTCCTATTAGAATCCACGTGTGTGGTGATATTGATCCACTCAGACCACAGTGTACAAGTGTGAAGGTGAGAGTTAGGGTGGCTGGAAGTCCAGCATGGCAGCCAGTATTATCATTTTTTATATGAGCCACCACGATGTTGGAAGCCTTAGGAAGCCTCAATTGGAAAATGCATTTGCAAACTTTTGAACATGAGAATGTTACAATGAATTTACTATGAATACTCTGTTATCTGTGATTTAAGTGTTTTCTCTGGAAAGCTGAGAGAAAATTTTCTTTAATAAACCCTAGAAAATACACTGGAAAAGAGAGTACAAGCATCCCTGAAAGAATCTTCCATGACAGGAAAGCAGGTTCATCCTCTATAGTCTGGGAATAAGGGTGGGAGTTGTTACCGCTGTAATGGGTTTACTGATTTCAATTTGGACAAAAGAATGTCAGTTGTTACCACTGTAATGGGTTTACTGATTTCAACTTGGATAAAAGAATGTTGTGAGCTCTTAGGGTATTAAGATCCCTTTGAAGGAAGGGGAGACAAGTCACAATTGAGAAATGACCTTACTAACATCATACCTGCTACTCTGTAAATGTTTCTTCTTTTTATCTGCAAAGGGAGCTGTGCTCTTTATCAGAGTAACTATGCAATATAAAAGAAATAAGCAAAATTTAGGGGATGCTTACAGAGACTGCTATGGTGATGTACTCATGAGAGGGGGGCTTATGAAATTTAGATAGTAAATATAGTTGTGGTACAACCTTGTCTCACGTTGGTTTCAGTGGGATAGAAAAGGCAATGAACCCATCCTGTGGTTATTGCCTTAGTGACCATTATAGTTGGTATAAATTTAGAATAAATGACATATTCACCCTGTTTCCATGACTCTTTTCCAAAAGTGTGATCAGGATAAAAAGATTCAAGTGGAAACCTCTAGATCATTCCCTCCTTATAAGAATTACTCTGAAGATAAGGTATGTTTTGTTAGAGAATCAGAAAGACTGGGATCATGACCAAAGCCTTGAAACTCACAAACATAATGATTGTTATTACATCCATACTTAGCTACCATATTCATACTCAAAGGAAACATGATGCATGGAGAATGGTATTGATAACTGAACACTGAATCATGTGATGAATCCAATTTCATCTGTGTTTCAGATATGTTATCCTAATCGGAACAAATCAACAGTCTCCATCATCTGATATGTAACTACAGAGTTGGAAATGTTTTTAAATTTACTTTAAAAAAATGTCTCCCCAAATTGATTTCTCTGGCACCATTATGCCTTTTGTTTGCATCAATTTTCCTTGTCTGTGCCATAATTTAGCTTTTCCAGGTACAACTATTTTCATGAAATAGGTAATAATCATCTCAGTGCATGTTTTACCCTTTTACTTCATGTGGACGTATCCACAAACATTAGGTATTATTTTAAAATTTGTTATATAAACAGTGGTCTTCTGTAACAGGTTATGATTTGTTTTCCCTTACACAATATTTTTCAGATTTATGTATGCTAATGCATGTAGCTTTACTTAATTTGCACTCCATATTTAACTTTTATATTTGTTAGTTATATTTATATCTACATATGTATAATTTTAACCATTTTTATTAGGGACACATATTTTTTCAAAGGTTTTATTATACGGATTACACTACAATAAATATTTGTCTCCTTGGGCACATGGGCAAAATTCCTCCTAGATTAGAAAATGAAAATATAATTATTGGGTGGTGGGATATGTAAATGTTCATTTTACTATCACATTCAAAATTACACTTATAAGTGGCTACACAAGTTTATACTTACTAGAGTATTATATAAAAATTCCCATTGTTCTACAACTTGCCAAAATTTAGTATTGTAAGACTTAAATAATTGCCAATCTAATGTGTATGAAGTTTCATAGCAATTGTATTTGGTACCAATTCACATCCTTTATATATGAGAAATCTGGACATTCTCTGTGTGTTTTATGTTCATGTCCTTTGCTAGGTCAAATGGTAGTTCTGGTTGTGATCCTTGAGGAATTGCCACACTGTCTTCCACAGTGGTTGAACTAATTTACATTTCCTCCAACAGTGTAAAAACCTTCCTATTTTCCCACAGCCTCACGGGCATCTGTTGTTTCTTGACTTTTTAATAATCACCATTCTGAAGTGGCATGAAATGATATCACGGTTTTGATTTGCATTTCTCTAATGATCAGTGATGTTGAGATTTTTTTTCTCTTTTCATATGCGTGTTGGCTGCATAAATGTCTTCTTTTGAGAAGTGTCTGTTCATGTCCTTTGCCCACTTATTGGTGGGGTTGTTTTTTTCTTGTAAATTTGTTTAAGTTCCTTGTAGATTCTGGATATTAGACCTTTGTCAGATGGGTAAATAGCAAAATTATTCTCTCATTTTGTAGGTTGCCTGCTCACTCTGAGAGTAGTTTCTTTTGCTCTTTAGTTTAATTAGATCCCATTTGTCAATGTTAGTTTTTGTTCTAATTGCTTTTGGCAATTTCATAATAAAATCTTTGCCCGTGCCTATGTCCTGAGTGGTCCTACCTAGGTTTTCTTCTATTGTTTTTATAGTTTGGAGTTTTATGTTTAAGTCTCCATCATGAGTTTATTTTTGTATAAGGTGTAAGGAAGGGGTCCAATTTTAACATATGGCCATGCTGCATATGGCTAGCCAGTTTTCCCAGCACCGTTTATTAAATAGGGAATCCTTTCCCCATTGCTTGTTTTTGTCAGATTTATTGAAGATCAGATGATAGTAGATGTGTGGTGATATTTCTGAGGTCTCTATTCTATTCCATTTGTCTATATATCTGTTTTGGTACCTGTACCATGCTGTTTTCATTACTGTAGACTTGTAGTATAGCTTGAAGTCAGGTAGTGTGATTCCTCCAGCTTTGTTCTTTTTCTTAGGATCGTCTTGGCTATTCAGGCTCTTTTTTTTTTTGGTTCCACATGAATTTTAAACTATTTTTTTTTTCTTTCTAATTTGGTGAAGAATGTCAATGGTAACTTGATGGAATAGCATTGACTCTACAAATTACTTTGGCCAGTATGGCCATTTTCACAATATTGATTCTTCCTATCCATGTGGATGAAATGTTTTTCCATTTGTTTGTGTCCTCTCTTATTTCCTTGAGCAGTGGTTTGTAGTACTCCTTGAAGAGGTCCTTCTCATCCCTTGTTAGCTGTATTCCCATGTATTTTATTCTGTTTGTAGCAATTGAAATGGGAGTTCATTCACAATTTGACTCTCTGCTTGTCTATTGTTGGTGTATAGGAATGCCTGTGATTTTTGCCCATTGATTTTGTATCCTGAGACTTTGCTGAGCCGCTTATTAGCTTAAAGAGTTTTGGGGCTGGGATAATATGGTTTTCTAAATATAGGACCATGTCATCTGGAAACAGAAACAATTTGACTTCCTCTCTTCCTACTTGAATACACTTTATTTTTTTCATTTGCCTGATCACCCTGGCCAGAACTTCCAATACAATGTTGAATAGAAGTGGAGAGAGAGGGCATCCTTGTCTTGTGTCAGTTTTCAAAGGGAATGCTCCCAGCTTTTGATCACTCAGTATTGTATTGGTTGTGGGCCTGTCATAAATAGCTCTTACTATTTGGAGATATGTTTCATCAATACCTAGTTTATTGAGAGTTTTTAACATGGAGTGATGTTGAATTCTATTGAATGCCTTTTCTGCATCTATTGAGATAGTCTTGTGGTTTTTGTCGTTGGTTCTTTTTATGTGATGGATTACATTTATTGATTTGCATATGTTGAACCAGCCTTGCATCCCAGGTATAAAGTTGACTATTTTGTGGTGGATAAACTTTTGGGTGTGTTGCTGGATTCAGTTTGCCAGTATTTTATCGCGGATTTTCACATTGATGTACATCAGGGATATTGGCCTGAAGTTTTCATTTTTGGTTATGTCTCTGCCAGGTTTTGGTATCAGGATGATGTGGGCCTCATAAAATGAGTTCTTTTTCTCCCTAACTCATAAAATGAGTTAGGGAGAAGTCTCTTCTTTTCAATTGTTTGCAATGCTTTTATAAGGAGCGCTACCAGTTCCTTTTTGTTTCTCTGGTAGAATTCAGCTGTGAATATGTATGGTCCTGGACTTTTTTTGTTGGTAGCCTATTTATTACTGCCTCAGTTTCAGAACCTAGTATTGGTCTACTCAGGGATTCAACTTCTTCCTGGCTTAGTTTTGGGAGGCTGTATGTGTCCAGGAATTTATCCATTTCTTCTATATTTCCTAGTTTATTTGCAGAGAGGTGTTTATAGTATTCTCTGATGGTAGATTGTATTTCTGTGGGGTCAGTGGTAATATCCCCTTTATCATTTTTTATTGTGTCCATTTGATTCTTCTCTCTCTTTTCTACTTTATTAGTCTAGCTAGGGGTCTATCTATTTTGTTAATTTTTTTCAATAAACTTTCTCCTAGGTTCATTAATTTTTTGGAGGGTTTGTGTGTCTCTGTCTCCTTCAGTTCTGCTCTGATCTTAGTTATTTCTTGTCTTCTGCTAGCTTTTGGATTAGTTTGCTCTTGCTTCTCCAGTTCTTTTAATTGTGATGTTAGGATGTTGATTTGAGATCTTTCTAGCTTTCTGAGGTGGGCACTTAGTGCTATAAATGTCCCTCTTAACACTGCTTTAGCTGCATCCCAGAGATTCTGGTACATTGTCTCTTTGTTCTTCTTGGTTTCAAAGAACGTCTTGATTTCTGCTTTAATTTCGTTATTTACCCAGGAGTCACTCAGGAGCAAGTTTTTCAATTTCCATGTAGTTCTGTGGTTTTGAGAGAATTTCTTAATCTTGAGTTGTAATTTGATGCACTGTGATCTGAGAGACTGTTATGATTTCAGTTCTTTTGCATTTGCTGAGGAGTGTTTCACTTCCAATTATGTGGGTAATTTTAGGTAAGTGTTCATTGGCACTGAGAAGAATGTGTATTTTGTTGATTGGGGGTGTTGAGTTCTGTAGATATCTATTAGATTCATTTGATTCAGAGCTGTGTTCAAGTCCTGAATATTTGTGTTAATTTTCTGTCTCATTGATCTGTCTAATATTGACAGTGGGATGTTAAAGTCTCCCACTATTATTGTGTGGGAGTTTAAGTCTCTGTAGGTTTCTAAGAACTTGTTTTATGAATCTGGGTGCTCCTGTATTGGGTGCATATATATTTAGAAAAGTTAGCTCTTCTTGTTGAATTGAACCCTTTATCATTATGTAATGTCCCTCTTTGTCTTTTTTTTAATCTTTTATGGTTTAAAGTCTGTTTCGTCAGAGACTAGGATTGAAACCCCTGCTTTTTTCTGCTGTCCATTTGTTTGGTAAATTTTCCTTTATCTCTTTATTTTGCACCTATATGTGGCTTTGCATAAAAGATGAGTCTCTTGAATATAGCACACTGATGGGTCTTGACCCTATCCAATTTTCCTGTCTGTGTCTTTTTATTGGGGCATTTAGCCCATTTACATTTAAGGTGAATATTGTTTTGTGTATATATTTGATCCTCTCATCATGATGCTAGCTGGTTATTTTGCACACTAGTTGATGTAGTTTCTTCATCGTGTTATTGGTCTTGATATTTTGGTACTGGTTTTTCCTTTCCACATTTAGTGCTTCCTTCAGGAGATCTTGCAAGGCAGACCTGGTGATGATGAATTCCCTGAGCATTTGCTTTTTTGAAAAAAAAATTATTTATCCTTCATTTATGAAGCTTAGTTTGACCAAATATGAAATTCTCAGTTGAAAATTCTTTTATTTAAGAATGTTGAATATTGACCCTCACTCTATTCTGGCTCATAGGGTTCCTTCTGAGAGATCTGCTGTTAGTCTGATGAACTTCTTTTTGTAGGTGACCTGGCCCTTCTCTCTGGCTACCCTTAGCATTTCTTCCTTCATTTTGACCTTGGAGAATCTAAAGATTATGTGTCTTAGGGTTTATCTTCTTTTGGAGTATCTTATTGGTGCTCTCTGTATTTCCTGAGTTTGAATGTTGGACTGTCTTGCTAGGTTTGGGAAATTTTCCTGGATAACATCATGAATTGTGTTTTCCAACTTGGTTCCATTCTCCCCATCACTTTTGGGTACTCCAGTCAGTCATAAGTTCTGTATTTTTACATAGTCCCATAGTTCTCAGACGTTTTGTTCATTTATTTTAATTCTCTTTTCCTCTAATTTGTCTGCCTGCCTTATTTCAGCAAGATAGTCTTCACTCTAATATTCTGTTTTTTCACTTGCTTGATTTGGCTATTGATACTTGCGTATGCTTCACGAAGTTCTCGTGCTGTGTTTCTCAGCTCCATCAGGTCATTTATGTTCCTGTCTAAATGAGTTATTCTAGTTATCAGCTCCTGTAGCCTTTTATCATGGATCTTTTCATCAGGTTAGAACATGCTCCTTTACCTCAGTGAAGTTTGTTATTACCCATCTTCTGAAGTCTACTTCTGTCAATTTGTCCATCTCATACTCCATCCAGTTCTGTGCTGTTGCTGGAGTTGTGATCTTTTGGAGGAGAAGAGTCACTCTGGTCTTTTGGGTTTTCAGTTTTGTTGTTGTTGTTGTTGGTTCTTTCTCATCTTCATGAGTTTGTCTAGTTTTGATCTTTGAGGTTGGTGACCCTTGAGTGAGGTTTTCGTGGGAACTGTTTTTGTTGATTCTGTTGTTGTTGCTTTCTGTTTGTTTGCTTTTCTTTCAATAGTTAAGTCCCTCTTCTGTAAGGCTGCTGTGGTTTGGTGAGAGTTCACTTCAGGTCCTATTCATCTGGTTCTCTCCCATGCCTGGAGATGTCACTCCAGGAGGCTGGAGAACAGCAAAGATGGGTGCCTATTCCTTCCTCTAGAATCTCTGACCTCAAGGGGCACCGACTTGATGCCAGTAGGAATGCTCCTCTTTGGGTGTCTGACGACCCCTGTTAGGGGCTCTCACCCACAGGGGAAGGAGGATCTGTTTAATGAAGCATTTTGCCTGTTCCTTGGTGGGGGGGGTGTGCTGAACTGGGAGAAAACCCACTTTTCTGTGCTGCCCAGATTCCTCAGAGCTAGCAGGAGGAAAGAGGTTGCTAGTCTTCAGAGACTATGGCCTCCCACCCCTAGGGGCTCAGGGCCAGGAAGATCGGAGTTCTGTCCCTGAGCCCTGGTTGGAGTTGTTGGAGTTCCTGCAGGGAGGCCCCACCCAATAAGGAGGGATGATTCAGGATCTGTCCTGAAGAGGCAGTCTGGCTGCCATCTGCCACAGCCAGTGTGCTAGGCTGTGGTGAATACCTCTTTAGGACCAAGCCGTCTAACCTCCCCGGCTCCAGCAGGAGAAAAACACGGCCTGGAGCTATAAGTGATGGCTGCAGCCCCTCCCACAAGGAGCTGAGACAGCTTAAACAGCAAGCAGAAGCAGTGGTGATGGCTGCCCCTCTCTCGGCAACTTGGCAGGCTTAGGCAGATTCCAACTGAGAAGCTGTTGAGAATCTGTGCAGCTCCATGGTTGGGACCCAAGGCCCCAGTGGCATAGGATCATGAGTGGAATGTTCCGATCCATGGGGTTGCACATTTTCGTGAGAAAAGGAGTTTCCCAGACTGGGAAGCATGCTCAGTCACTACTTCCCTTGGTTGGGGGTGGGGGCTCCCCTGCCCCATGTAGCTCTCAGGTGGACTGCCACACCACACTGCTCTTCCTTCCTCTCTGTGGGTCACGCCAGCTGCCTAGTCAGTCCTGATGACAGAACTTGGATACCTCAGTTGCCTGTGCAGGATTCACACGCTCTTTTGGTTCTTTTCTATGGAAGCCTCGATCACCTCTGTTTCTAGTTGGGCCTGCCTCCACCTGGCTTTCAGTTTTTCTCTATACAATGTGATGTGATTTGTGGGTTTGTCACATAGGGCCTTTATTATGTTGAAGTACGCTCCTTCTATGCTTAGTTTGTTGAGAGTTTTTAAAATGAAGCCATGTTAAATTTTATCAGATGCTTTCTCTGCATCTGTTATGATGATCAGATTGCTTTTGTTCCTCATTGTGTTAGTGTAACATATTACATTATTGATTTGTGCATATTGAACCATTCTTGCATTCCCAAAATACATCTCACTTGATCATGATGTTTTTTTTTTTTTTTTTTTTTTTTTAATGTGCCGTTAGATTAGGTTTGCCATTTTGTTGAGGATTTTCCCCTCTATGTTTGTCAGGGATATTGGTCTATAGTGTGTGTGTGTGTGTCTGGTTTTGATATCAGGGCAATACTGATTGTGCAGAATTTGTTAGGGAGAATTCCCTCCTCTTCAATTTTTTTGGAATTATTTCAGGAAAATTGGTGGTAGTTCTTCATTGAAAATTTGGTGGAATTCAGCAGTGAAGCTATTCAGTCCTAGACTTTTCTTCACTGGGAGACCTTTGATTCAATCTCATCAATCTTATTACCCTTTTCAAGTTTTCTATTTCTCCCTGATTCAAATTTGATTGGTTGTATGTGTCCAGAAATTTATTCATTTTTCTCCAGGAGTTTCTGATGGTCTTCGTATTTCTGTACTATTCGCTGTAATGTCTCGTTTTTTTAGTTTGTTTGTTTCTGATTTTGTTTTGGTTCTTCTCTCTCTCTTTTTTTTTTTTTGTTAGACTAGTTAATGGTTTATTGATTTTCTTTATATTTTCAACAAGCCAACTTTCTGTTTTATTGATCCTTTTTATTGTTTTTTATTCTAAATATATATATTTTATGCTCTGCTCTGATTTTTATTATTATCTTTTCTTCTACCAATTTTGGGTTTGGTTTGTTCTGCTTTTCTAGTTCCTTGAAAAGAACAACTAGCTTATTTGGAATCTTTCCACTTTTGTGGTGTAGATGTTTATTGTTATAAGCCTCCCTTTTATTACTAACTTTACTGAATCCCATGGGTTTGGGCATGTTGTGTTTTGATGTTCATTCATTTCAAGAATTTTTAAAATTTCTTTCTTGACCTAGTGGTTATTTAGGAGCATGTTGTGTAATTTCCATGTATTTGTACAGTTTCCAAAATTCCATTTGTTGTTGATTTCTGGTTTTATTCTATTGTGGTCGAGAAGATAATTGATATGAAGTCAGTATTTAAAATTTTGATAAAACTGATTTTGTGGCTTAATATGTGGGCTATTTTGGATAATTTTTACTGTGCTGATGAAAGGGATGTGTATTCTGCAGCTGTTGCATACAATATTTTGCGAATGTCTGTTTGGTCCATTTGGTCTAAAGTCCAGCTTAAATTCAATGTTTCTTTGTTGATTTTTCTATCTAGATAATCAGTATAATGCTGAGAGTGGGATATGAATGTCCCCAACAATTATTCTAGTGAAGAATATATCTTCATTATATAAGATAAGATATATCTTATATATGAAGATAAGAATATATCTTCATATATCATGACCATCTTTGTGCCTATTTATTGTTTTCAACTTAAAGACTGTTTGTCTAATATAAGTATAGCTATTTCTGCTTTCTTTCAGTTTCTTTTTGAATGAAACCTCTTTTTACTTTACTACTATATGTGTTTTTACAAGTGATGGGAGCCTCTAGTAGGTAGCACAGAGTTAGTTCATATTTTTTTAACCCATTCAGCCACTCTAATCTTTAAGTGGAAAATTTAATTCATTTACACTCAAAGTTATTATTAATATGTGATGACTCATTTTTGTCTTTTTGTTAATTGTTTTCTGATTGTTTTGTGTATCTCATGTTCATATCTTTCTCTCTTACTATTTGCATTGGAGTTTGGTGGTTTCCTGTAGGGGTAACATTTTTAGTCTTTTCTCTTTCTCATTTGTGTGTTTGTTCTACCACTAAGTTTTATGCTTTTGTGTGTTTTCATAATGGTAGATAGTGATAGTCTTCTTTTGCTTCCAGGTGTAGGAATCCCTTAAGTATTTCTGGTAGGGCTGATCTATTGGGTGAAATCCTTCAGTTTTTTCCTGGTCTGGGAAAAACTTTTTCTCCTTCATTTGTAAAGGATAACTTTGTTGGGTATAGTATTTTTGACCGGCAGGTTTTTTTTTCTTTCAGCACTTTGGATATATCATTCCATTCTCCCCTAGTCTATAATTTTGCTGCTAAGAAATCCACTTCTAGTTTGATTAAATTATCTTACATGTGACTAGATTAAACTATCTTACATGTGACTAGATTAAACTATCTTACATGTGACTAGAGCTTTTTCTTTTGCTAATTTTAGAATTATTTTTTTCTATGACTTTTGACAGTTTTAGTCTAATGTGCTGTGATGGTTAATACTGAGTGTCAACTTGATTGGATTGAAGGATACAAAATATTGATCTTGGGCGTGTCTGTGAGGGTGTTGGCAAAGGAGATTAACATTTGAGTCAGTGGGTTGGGAAAGACAGACCAACCCTTAACATGGTTAGGCACAATCAAATCATAGTTGCCAGCACTGCTAGAATATAAGCAGGCAGAAAATTGTGAAAAGTGAGATTGACCTAGCCTCCCAGCCTATATCTTTCTCCTGTGCTGGATGCTTCCTGCCCTCGAACATTGGACTCCAAGTTCTTCAGTTTTGGAACTCAGACTGGCTCTTTTTGTTCCCCAGCCTGCAGATGGCCTATTGTGGGACCTTGTGATCATGTGAGTTAATACTTAATAAACTGTCCTATATAGAGTCCATTAATTCTGTTCCTCTAGAGAACCCTGACTAATACACATGCCTTGGAGAATAAGTTTTTGGATTATATCCACTTAGGATTCTTGGTCTTCCTGTATCTGAATGTGTAACTGTATTCTAGACTTGGCAAGTTTTTTGCTAATATTTCATTAAATAGGTTTTATATGCCTTTGATCTTCTCTTCACCTTCTAGAACATGAAAATATTGAATATTTGGTCACTTTATATTGTCCCTTATGTCATACAGGTTTTTATTTTATTATTTTATTTTTTTATTAAACTTTAAGTTCTAGGGTACATGTGCATAACGTGCAGG
>NW_016804113.1:354442-388175 GCF_001698545.2 Rhinopithecus bieti | reverse complement strand
TTCATTTCTTTTTCTTCTTTTTTCTTTAGACTTCTCTTCTCGCTTCATTTCATTCATTTGATCCTCAATCGCTGATACTCTTTCTTCCAGTTGATCAAGTCAGTTACTGAAGATTGTGCATTTGTCACGTATTTCTCGTGTCATGGTTTTCATCTCTGTCAGTTCATTTATGGCCTTCTCTGCATTAATTATTCTAGTTATCAATTCTTCCACTCTTTTTTCAAGATTTTTAGTTTCTTTGCGCTGGGTACGTAATTCCTCCTTTAGCTCTGAGAAGTTTGACTGTCTGAAGCATTCTTCTCTCATGTCGTCAAAGTCATTCTCCATCCAGCTTTGATCCATTGCTGGCGATGAGCTGCGTTCCTTTGGAGTGGGAGATGCACTCTTATTCTTTGAATTTCCAGCTTTTCTGCCCTGCTTTTTCCCCATCTTTGTGGTTTTCTCTGCCTCTGGTCGTTGTTGATGGTGATGTACTGATGGGGTTTTGGTGTGGGTGTCCTTCCTGTTTGTTAGTTTTCCTTCTAACAGTCAGGACCCTCAGCTATAGGTCTGTTGGAGATTGCTTGAGGTCCACTCCAGACCCTGTTTGCGTGGGTATCAGCAGCAGAGGCTGCAGAAGATAGAATATTGCTGAACAGCGAGTGTACCTGTCTGATTGTTGCTTTGGAAGCTTCCTCTCAGGGGTGTACTCCACCGTGTGAGGTGTGGGGTGTCGGTCTGCCCCTAGTGGAGGATGTCTCCCAGTTAGGCTACTCAGGGGTCAGGGACCCACTTGAGCAGGCAGTCTGACTGTTCTCAGATCCCAACCTCCATGTTGGGAGATCCACTGCTCTCTTCAAAGCTGTCAGACAGAGTTGTTTGCGTCTGCAGAGGTTTCCGCTGGTTTTTGTTGTTGTTGTTGTTGTTGTTTAGCTGTGCCCTGTCCCCAGAGGTGGAGACTACAGAGACTGGCAGGCCTCCTTGAGCTGCTGTGAGCTCCACCCAGTTCGATCTTCCCAGGGCTTTGTTTATCTACTTAAGCCTCAGCAATGGCAGGCGCCCCTCCCCCAGCCTCGCTGCTGCCTTGCAGTTAGATCGCAGACAGCTGTGCTAGCAATGAGGAAGGCTCTGTGGGCGTGGGACCCTCCTGGCCAGGTGTGGGATATAATCTCCTGGTGTGCCCATTTACTTAAAGCACAGTATTGGGGTGGGAGTTACCTGATTTTCCAGGTGTTGTGTGTCTCAGTTCCCCTAGCTAGGAAAAAGGATTCCCTTCCCCCTCACGCTTCCCAGGTGAGGCGATGCCTGGCCCTGCTTCAGCTCTCGCTGGTCGGGCTGCAACAGCTGACCAGCACTGATTATCCGGCACTCCCTAGTGAGATAAACCCAGTATCTCAGTTGAAAATGCAGAAATCACCTCTCTTCTGTGTCAGTCATGCTGGGAGCTGGAGACTGGAGCTGTTCCTTTTCGGCCATCTTCGCCAATGTCTCATACAGGTTTTTTTTTCTTTTGTCTTTTCTATTTATTTATTTATTTTGGTATGCCTGGGTTATTTCAAAAGACATGTTTAAATTCTGAGATTTTTCTTCTGTTTGATATAGTTCATTGTTGAATCTCTCAATTATATTTTAAATCTCATTAATGGAATTATTCAATTAGAATTCAATTTCTTTGTAATAATAATATCTATCTCTTTGGTGAATTTCTTATTTATATCCTGAACTGTTTTTCTGATTTATTTGTATTCTTTACCTATGTTCACTTGCATCTTTCTGAGCTTACCACTATTTTTTTCTTCAAGCATTTTAAAAATTTTTTTGGAATCTGTTATTTAGTAATTATTGTAACCCTTTGGTGGCATCATATTTTCTTGTTTTTTCATGTTTCTTGTGTTCTTACATTGATGTCTGCACATTTGGTGTAACAGTCACTTTTTTTCCAATTATTTTGGATTGGGTTTTATAGGGGAAATCTTTTTCCTGAGGATGTATCTATAGTGTTGGCTGGGTAAGATACTTTAGTTTGATTTTTGGTGTGTGTAGAACTGTAGTCTCTGCATGATTTCTTTGTCTTTAAACAATGTCAGTAGTGTGTGTAAATTTCTCAGTGGCTTAAGCTGCAGTTCTTAGTGGAAGCTGCAGTGAGGCTTTGCTGGAAATGGGGATGCCGGGTAGGCTAGTCTTTGGGTCCCAGTGGTACCTGCAGTAGGCTGTGTTCCTGTCCTTGAACCACTGGACATCAGATGTGATCACTGGTGTTAGCAGGTCTATGTGCCCTAATTCTTGAGCCTCCAGGTGGCTTACTTGGGTTCTGGCAGTGGCTTCATTGGGCCAAGTAGGTTGATCATTCCTTGGAATCTATAGCAGCATGTGTGGCATAGGCAATGGCAGTGGTGGCATTACCCTTGGGCTTCCAAGAGGCACACGCTTATGTTAATTACAGCTAAAATGGGGATGGTGAGTGAGTCCCAGGCCCCCAGTTGGTGCATGCAGGTAGATGCTGGCAGTAGTGGTAGTTGCAGGCTGGTTGCCCCATCCTCAGGCACCCAGGAGAAGTTCACAGATGCCAGCGGTGACGGCTGGGTGTGAAGCTCCCCAGGCTTCTTGACAGTATACCTAGGCACTGGTAGCAGGTGTTCTGGGCCAGTTGTTAGGGCCCTGGTGTTGCACACTCATGCTTGCGGTTACCAAAATGGCAGGGCAATGCCCAGATCTCCTGGTGCACTGCTTAGCCACTGAATGGAGGCAGTGCCAAGCTGGGTGATTCTGTTCTTAGACTGCCCCAGTGTTGTGCATGTGTGTAGGTTGTGGTGAGCAGAGAAACCACATGTAGACAATTTCTGCAGCCAGGATAAAGAATTTTAGTGATTTTCTCTGTATGCCATAATCTATAAAAGTGTGAGCAGCACTGCTGTAGGGGATCTGAAAAAATCAATTACTATATGAAAGACAGTATAAATGGATGCACAATTACTTTGTTTATATTTATCAAATAGTGATTATATAAAATATGTATTTATTAAAATTTATTATTTGATAGTCATTTATTGTATAAGATTTTTCCACAGCACACATTTAAAATTATATATATGTGTGTGTGTATTTGTGTGTATGATTATGACTCATTAATGTTTAATAAAGGCATACCTAAACTATATCCCAAGGAAATGAAAATGTTGCCAAGGATATATTTTAAAATAACTTTAAAAGAGCAAATCAGAGACATGGCTTAAGGGCAATAACAGTCATCTTACCGACAAATTGGTGATGAATGTTTAACTATTATGTATAAAAGAAAAGAAAACATATTGATTGATGGCTATTAGTACATAGCTTGGAGAGAAGAAATCTAAAATAGTACTGGGAAAATATTAACCTACTTCACCTTAATTGTTGATGAAAGATTTGGGCATGCCTCAAGACTTCCTTAACATGCAAGGTATAAAAGTGAGGTGTTCTTATGTCTGGGAAATACATTAATAAACTCTGTATTTTCCCAAGTGTTAAAACTTGCTATAATACTATGGTATTTATTATACCTGTAAAAGATAAAAATGATGATTAAAATAGTTATCCACATGATTCTGGAAATGACGTGTGTGTCTGTTTTGCTTTGGGTTTTGTGTTGGGTTTTGTTTTGTTTTGAATGAGTGTATCATATCCTGGACAATAGATTAAATTATTGATTAATTTAATCAATAATTTCTAATTATAGATTAGAAATATGTCTATTATGATTTCTTTATCTTACTTGTAGGTAAACTTATTTATAGAATAATAGAATCTTAGAACTGGAAGACATCATCTGTCTCTGTCCCTTATATAGCTATGAAAATCAAGCTGAAAATAGCTAAAGTAATTTCTTCACTCTTTAACCTCTCTGATTTTTATGTAATCTCCCTTCATGTCATTGAAAATAATGAAAGTAGATCTCTATTTTTTTCAGCATACAAGGACAGCAAAACAAGAGTTAATATTCATTGAATATGAACATATGCAAGGCACTGTTCAAAATGTTTTACATGTTTTATCATTCAGTCCTAGCAACAGTACTAACAGTTTGAAAATAACATCAATATTTCACAAAAGGGGAACCTTAATCTATCAGTGAAGTTTTGTGTATGATGACTGATTTGTAACTATTTAGTAACAGAGGTAAAATTCGAATCAAAGACATCTGGTTCTCTAGATCTGATTTGCTTTCTACAGTAAAATACCCTTTCCATGAGCTCAATACGGTATTAGTGACAATTCTTCAGCCATAAACCTTTCTATTCCACTTTTACAGAAGCATATATGACAGTTCATGAGCCACAGTAAAAGTTTAAGATTGTAAGAGTGGTAACTGTGGGGGGTGTGTGTGTGTGTGTGTGTGTGTGTGTGTGACAGGGAGAGAGACAGAGAGAGAGAGAGGACTAGAGAGATTTGTAATTGGAGCTACTTAATTTGGGTTTATTTATCAAAATGATACAAGGCACCAGTTTAAAGTGAGAAATGTATTTAATTAGAGCTCATTGATTATGCCTGAGTACTTAAAGCAGCGGATTTTAAGGATAGTTGTCCTTCTCAAGAGGTGATCTGAAACCTGAAGTGTTTATGAAACCTGGGCCCAGGAGTTCAAGACTACACTGAGCTATGAGCTCACCCTGCACTCCAGCCTGGGTGACAAAATAAGACAAGACCCCATCCTTAAAACAAACAAATACATAAATAAAATTTGTATTAAAAGCTGAGACTTTCATTTTTACTGATTAAAACTTCTACCTTTGAGATTTAAAACGCTGATTATTCACATTCCTGTTTACTTTTTTATAACCAGAATCCCAAATTTTCCAGATGATTTGTTATCACAAAGATGCTTATTACCCCACTCCTTTTATATTATTTAATCTGGTCCTAGTAAACTTCACTTTCTGCTAGCCCAAACCTTTCTACTCTGACCTCTAAAAGTGCAGTGTATTTTTCCAGTGTTCTTTTCTGCTATGGTGACAGCTCACATCTTAACACAGCAAGGTCATAACAGTGACAATTAGCGGGATAAGACCATTCCACTCGAACATACGAACTCACTCGCTTGGTGCTTTCTGGAGAAATATGTCACTGGAGAGGAAGAGTATTCTAACACAAAAGTAGTATTCTGAACTACAAATCCCAAAGAACTGAAGTATACATTTTTTCTTACTTTTAAATGGTGAAAGAGAGATTTCCAGAGAGTTGTTCTTTTTACATACAATGAACACTTTGGTAGTTGTGGAAGAGACTATTGCCCTAACAGTAGAACAGAATTCCAAATGCCCCCAGATAGTTAGATTGGTCAATCACCAATATTCTTTTAAGGAACTGGCTTTTTTTGGTATGTTCTTAGTCTATCCCATATAGTATACACACATGTGCACACACACATACACTTTAAGTTACACACACGTTGTGTATATAGATGTGCATGTGTGTGTATGTACAGGCCATTTGGCCAGTTAACTTCATTTCCTTCCAATCTACATATCTGCGATAGAATAATAGACCCTATCATCCTATTATCATCTAGAATTGTTTCATCCCTAAAATTCATCTCTAAAACTATTCTTCCCCCTCCCTGGCCATTTCACTATCTATCGGTCTGAACCTCATTCTAATTATACTTGTATTATTCCCATACCCTAGAACTGGACTCTTTTTTTTTTCCTAATCCACACAAAGCCCCAATGTACCATCAGTCCAATGGCTGTTTTGCTAATACTTGTTCTCCTTAACTCTGGTGTTCCATTATTTTACCAGAAAGAATCTCATTCCCAATTGATTCAAGTTTCATCATATGTGTTTTTTACACATAAATGATAAATGCATCAAGAGGAAATTACGAAGTATATATATGCAATGTTTTAAGAAATATAATTTTAATCCAAATGATAAAATAATGAAGAAATATAAAACAATATTGCTATCAAAACAGGAAAGTACATTAGTTTTCTCAGTTACGTTTTATTTCTATATAAAATATAAATTACCTTTGACTGTTATTACTTCTATTTTCAATGAGGTATGTTCTCAGATTTTCTGAGAACACAGCAGAACAAGAGAGACAAATAGCATTTACCCTCAAGAAGCTTAGAATCTATGAGGAAACAGAGGTACTTTTAAAGGATAGAAATTATAAAAATAATTATTCATTTATATATAATGTGTATATATATATAACTTATATATAAGTTCCTCAAAGCAAAAGCAGAGTGTACAGTGAGAGCATGAAATATAGATGACTGACTTAACCTGGTGTAATTTCCTGAAAATTGATGGGAAAAAGTTGCTAATTAGAAGAAAAATATTAAGGGGAAGGAGAAAAAAATATTGCAACAATTAAGCTTAGCATGTAAGAACACAATAAAACAGGAAGGAGTTTGCGGCAAACAAACAAACTAGGCTCCTGGAAACAGTGATCAAGGAGAAAGGGTGTTTCCTGAGAACTCTGGGTGATTGACAGGAGGCATGTTGTAAAGTTATCTTTACACTTTTTAAAAATTTGGAACATGTAACAGGAAGATATTTAACACTACAAGCATTTGAATGAGATTGAAATATCTACATGTTAGCCATTTAATTATAACTCTTTCAGTGACAGTTATTGGTTTGGAAGAGAAGACAGGATTACACAGGTAGAAACCTGTTAGTAGATTATTGCAATACTTCCATTAAAAAATGATAAATTGTTCCTTAGAGAGAGTACAGATAGTGATGGTCTTTCTTTTTCCTATGTGTATCTGGATGTAATGCCTGAAACAGCTGCAGTCATCCTGCAATTGGCTGAGGATGAAGCCACACAAAGGATGAGCAAGCAAAAAGAAAGAAAGAAAGGACCTAAGTCCTGTATAATGTCATTGAGTCCTAGAATCAATTAAGCCTGACGCTGCACTAGGATTTCTAGCAACCAGAATTGAGGCCCAGTAAAAAGACTTCTGTGGTAGAGTACAGACTTTAGTGAAAGCTGAACAACTGAAATTTCTTTAGAAGTTAAGATTTCTTCTTGTGCTAGAAAATTCCTTAAAGAGTTATAAGCAATGCCTTGAAAGTTTAGAATTTGAACTAATCCTATTCAAATCTAAAGTATCAGACACTGTCTTGATCAGAGGCTCAGGCTTGATCATGTAAATGAAAGGCCATTTATAGACAATTATAAAGAACATTGGTTTATAGTTAGAGATTAATAAAATATATTCTTTCTATCTGAAGCTCCTATGTAATGAAAGACTGAAAAAATATATATTGGATATGTCAAAATCCAAGAGAAATATTTGATGATGATAATGACATGATTTAGTTCCTGATTTAGTACAGAATTACCATGAAACAAATACCTTGCACTTTGCTTGGTTTGCTTACAATAGGGAGCTATTCTATATTTGTTGTTCAGGGCCATCTTCCAGATTATGAAGTTGATGAACTCCTCCAGATAATCAGGGTCCAACAGAAGCACTGATCTAAACTTATCAGAGAAGAATTAGCACAGTTAAAAAAATCAGAGATTGAGTGAATCTTAGTAAGAATCAATAAATCAAGAGCACTCAATGAAGAAAGAAAGATTTGCAGAGAGCAATGACACTAAGTCACCAAGAAATTGACATGGAAGATGAAGAAGCAGGTCTCCATGAAGGTATTTAATTCAGTATGCAAAGTAGCTTCAGAATATATTTCCATATACTTTCACAATGTATTTAAAGATACTCCACAGACATCAGGTTTAAATATTATTTCAGAAGAGCTACAGAAGAGAAGATAAGCCTACTTAGAAAAGTAATTACTTTAAAAAATTAAAATTATAGATTGATAGATAGCTAAATACCTAGATAGCTAGATACTTAGATACATAGATGTTGGCTTGGGAAATAATGGCAGCAATTGATCTCTGGCCAGAGGAAATTGATTGGAAAGGAGCATGAAGAAGCTTTTTGTTGTGATGAAATACTGTGTGCCTTGATCAGATTGGTAATTTTATTGGAGTATAAATTTGTCAAACTCAAACTGTATAATTAAACTATGTACATCTTAGTATGTAAATTCTGCTTCAGTAAACAAAATTTTGAAAAGTTAATTTATTTCATGTAAAAGTTGACAAAGAAAGTGAGGGAAAATAAGTATGATTCAACTTTTCTTGCCTTAACAACTGTTCTGAAGAGTAATTTCAGTGAAGAAAGATAAGGCTTGGTGATATGTAGTAGATTAGGGGAGAGGATTTTTTCACTTATTGAACTTTTTGTTCCTGAGATTATACGGAGACACATAAGGAATTGGATCGCAGAAAAAATTGTAGTTCAGTTATTAACCTGGAAAGACTGATGTATGTGGTAATTGACAACATAGGGATAATGTTGTGTGTGTTGAGTGTGTCTAGGGTTAGAATATAACAATGAACAGAGAAAAACACCTAAATTTAGATCTGGGGGACTTTCACCGTTTTAACTTTAGGTCATAAAGAGAGACTAATTAGGCAGCAGCCATAATGATGAGAGAAAAACAATTTAAATCTCAGCTTTCAATAAGGAGAAAATGACCAAATCAATTAGGTCTAATAAAAATACAGAATTAATGAAGACTGAAAAGTGTCCATTACATTTAGGAAATTAGAAGTTATTGATGATTTCAAGTATAGTAGCCGCAAGGGTATGTCATATACAGGGAAGCCTATAATTCTTAAGTCTGGAGATTTAAATGCTGATGGAAATTATCCAGTATGAAGTAAGAGGATTAAAGATACAGGATAGCAAGAGATAGATAAAGGTTTAACCTTGTTGAAAGAAAACAAGGGGCTAAGATTCAGAAGAAAGGTAACATGAGACTGGAGATTGGCATTTTTTTTTTTCATTTTTATTAGAGGAGATAATAATGATCAGTAGAGATTAAGGCAAATGTGTTGATTTGAAGCCAAAATTTTAGAAGTTTTAAATGGATTACTTTTATTTTCTAAATGAAGCACATTACAAGGTCACCTTCATAGTGTATGGTTAGAGAGTGAACATAGTACAGTTGGTGATAGCTCCAGGGAGATGGGGGAGTGAGCTAATGATAGATTACCTTGTAGAATTGAGGATATGTTTGAATTCTTCAGTGAATTTCTTTACATTTTTACAACACATAAATACATGGGGATAAATGCAACTAAAGTTCAAGTGTGGCTTTTTCTTAGACAATAACATTTTAGTTACCTAGAATTTCCATATGGAAATAGAAAGATTTGCTTGTCACACTAATATTTTGTACATATTGACTATTTATAATGATGTGTTAAAAATATATCGGGGGGATTTTAATGGAGGCAACCGAGTGCCAACATGAAGAGGTCAATGCCATTGAAAGATTTTATTACTCACATTTCCCAAGAGAAGGGGACATGCCATGCCATATAGGACCACAAAGGAAATTCCAGGTTTAGTTAGCCAGAAACAGGAGCAAGGGAGAAGCCTACACCCAATCCTTTATTGGGGTTTCTGCAGGAAAGATAAAGTGTGGTAAAGTAAACTGTTAAGGATTGGGTGGCTTGAATAATTTCCATGGGCAGTAGGGGTGATCTCTACTGGAACCTAGTCCTGCAGTGATTTAGGGCAGGGGAAATCTTGCGGGGTGAGAGTTAAGGAGGCAGTTTGGACTATAAGATTGGGATTGGTTGGTTTGCATATAAAAGACATGCGCCTACCTGGCCAACCCATTTGCCATCTGGAATTGGCTAGACCTGAGAGTGGTAGTCTATCAACTGATAGCAAGTTCTTTTAGATGTCAAAAACATAAAATATAGAAAATTTAAAACATAATTAATTTAAATGGTGTTAATTTACATTTTTATGTTAGTTTTCTCAGAGAAATTCTAATCATTTGTTTGAAGTCAAAAAGAAAATGGGTAATTGGTCCATTCAACATTTTGAATTTTCCAGGAATTCTGAGGACAAAGAGCAAAGGATTTGAAATAATTTTCAGAGAAGTGGTTGCATTGACAAACAGTGAAATTTAAGGTAAGTAGGAAGAGGCTGTTACAGAAGGAGATAAAGGAGAAAATGACAGGTGGGTTTCTGAGTAAGAAAATTTGGAGTGTTACAGATTTTGTTCAGAAAATGGGATGTTTGACTTACTGATTTTGTGGGTGATAAGTTTTGAATATTGACATTTGGAAAGATTTAAGAAAGGATAACTTCATTGAAAATAAAGTGTCCAAGGGTATGAGAGGTTAGAATTGCACATATCATCAGTATGGAATTTGAGGACATCTAGGATGATGACAGAAAAACTGTGGTAGAGAGAAAAGATTATGACTGAGTGATTGAAGTTTTTAAATAATGAGAGATGGCAAGAAACTATGTATCAGAAATAAGAAGAAAAATATAATTTTATAACCTGGAGTCTCAGTGGAGTATGGGGTAGATAAGTAATGTAATTAGAATGACTTTGGGATCTAGACCTTGATGTACATATGGTGTGAAAGAATGCACTTGAAGCAACACAGGTAAATGGTGTAAGACAGTCATCATTTGCATTTCAGAGGTGGAAGTAAAATTCAGAGATGGAGAGGAAAGAGGACTTCAAAAAATATTTCCAGTAGGAATTCTGAAAGACATAAAGAAAGATTTAGCCAGGAGATGAGGAAGTAGGATTTGGATACAGAGCAAGAAAGACCAAATCATTTAAAGGATTGCACTAGACTGGAATATAAATAAGAGGAAGGGGTGTTACTACAGTGGTCATTGATCCATAAGAAATGCATTAGAGTCAGTGTAGATTCTTTCTTGATGATGTCTTGGCAGGTTTGTATTTATGATAAATTGTCTGCATTCTGTGAAGGAAGTCCTGCTGTTTGTTATGAAGTAAAGTGTGACTATCTTCTGTAGGAGTTGGCATCTGCATGGGTACAATAGCTATGAGAGGATGACATAAATGCTTATTGGACACTGGAAGAAACAAAGTTCTCTAAGAATCTAAGCCTTAACTTCAAAATAAATTCAAATAACATTGTTGTCAATGCATTACTGTTAAGAGTCCATCTGCTAAATATTATCGAAATTATAAATCATTCCATTTCAACATAGAATATGTTAATCCTGTCTTGATGTCAGCTTCTTGGAGGATTCAAGCTAACAAGGATATCAATTTTCAAAACACTTTAGAGATAAGAACATTATAGATTCTAAAGAATATGATGTCATTGAGTTTTAACATTGGGCATATTTTATATGTCAGAGTAGGCACATACTTTTGATAATATTCAATCTCTAAATTTGTCACTAAATAAACCATGTTTATATTACTATATTTAAATATAGCTTTCAAGCAGTAGAAGAGTAATGAAATTACAGTTTTATCCTAAGAAAGTAACTAAATTTGCCAAAATGATCTTCAGTAGGTGTATACGTGAAATCTGTCATGACAGTCAAAAGATGCTATATCATTTATTGCCAAATAATGTATTAGAATATTAATTTAGGAAACTTGTAATTTTTACAAATGTATTTTTTGTAAGAATGTCATGGAAACTAAAACAAACATGTCAAATAGTTGATATATAATACATCCTCACAAAAGTACGTTTTATTGTGTCCTTTTATGTAAAAATTGCTTTTTTTGAAGCTAAAAGAAATCATGGAGGTCAAAATAAGATAGCCATGGAAAATAAACTTTGTGAAACAAAATGTCATTTCCACAAGAAATATTTGCAAAAGATATCTGATAAAGGACTGTTATCAAAAATAGACAGAACTCTTAAAACTCAATACTAAGAAAACTAACAACTCAATTAAAACAGGCAAAAGATCTGAACAGACACCTCATCAAAGAAGATATACAGATGACAAATAAGCACATGATATGATGCTCCACATTGTACGTTACTAGGAAAATGTAAGTTAAAACAATATGAGATATCATCACACACCTATTACAATGGCCAATATTCGGAACACTGACAACACAAAATGTTGGCAGGGATGTGGAGAACCATGCACTCTCATTCTAATGGAAATTTAAATAGGCACAGCCACTTTGGAAGAAAGTTTGGCAGTTTCTTACAGAACTAAGTATCTTCTTATCATATCATCCAGCAATTGAATTTCTTCCTATTTACCTAAATAAGAAAAAAAACTTACGTCCACACACGAGAAAACACACAAAGATATTTATAGAGGCTTTATTCATAATTGCTAAAACATGTTAGCAACTAAATGCCCTTCAGTAGGTGAATAGATAAATGAATGAGGGTACATCGAAACAATGGAATATTATTCAGCATTAAAAACAAATGGCTATCAAGCAATGAAAAGATGGATTAAACTTAAATGTGCATTACCAAGTGAAAGAAAGCGCACTAGTCCATTTTGCATGGCTAAAAGGAATACCTGAAACTGGGTAATTTATGAAGAAAAGTTTATTTGACTAGCAGTTCCGCAGACCGTACAAGAAGCATGGCACCAGCATCTGCCTCTGCTCAGGATTTCGGGAAGCTTTTACTTGTGGTGACAGGTAAAATGGGAGTAAGTGTGTTGGATGGCAAGAGATGGAGCAAGAAACGAGGACAAGAGAGATGCCAGGAGAGATGCCAGCCTCTTAAATAACGAGATCTCCCATAAACTCATTACTGCAGGGAGGGCAGCAAGCCATTCACGAAGGATCTGCCCCCATGACCCAAACACCTCCCACCAGGATCCCTTTAACATTAGGGATCACATTTTAACATGAGATTTGGAGGGGATAGGTATCTAAACTGTATTAGAAGGCAATTTGAAAATGCTACATACTGTATGATTAAAACTTTATGATATTCTGGAAAAGGCAAAACTAGGAAGACGATAAAAGGATCATTGGGCGAGGCACGGTGGCTCACGCCTGTAATCCCAGCACTTTGGGAGGCTGAGGCGGGTGGATCACGAGGTCAGGAGATTGAGACCATCCTGGCTAACATGGTGAAACCCTGTCTCTACTAAAAATACAAAAAAATGAGCCGGGCATGGTGGCAGGTGCCTGTAGTCCCAGCTACTAGGGAGACTGAGGCAAGAGAATGTCGTGAACCTGGGAGGCGGAGCTTGCAGTGAGCGAGATCGTGCCACTGCACTCCAGTCTGGGCAACAAAGGGAGACTTCATCTCAAAAAAAAAAAAAAACAACAACAATAACAAAAAAGGAATCATTGATCATTGGTTGCCAAGGGCTAGGGAGGAGAAGGATAAAGAGGTGAAACACAGAGGATTTTTGGCAGTCAAACTATTCAGTGTGATACTATAACGGTGGAAATATGGTAGAAACATGTTACAAACACTAAGAGTGAACTCTAACATAAAAGTTTGGGTGATAATATGTCAATGTGGGTTCACCAGTTGCAACGAATGTGCCACTGTGTTGTGGGATATTAGTAATGGAGAAGGCAGTGCATATGTGGGAGGAGATACATGGGAACTCTCTGTACTTTGTGTGCAATTTGCTGTGAACCTAAAAGGGCTGTTAAAAAAAAATAAGGTCTATTAAGAAATGAGTCAATAAAGATAATCCTCTGATAAAGTAGGATTCAAATACACAAATCATAACGTAATCTTTGCCATTATATATAAAACACCCCTCAAACAAATGGGTTGTTCATGAAAAAGCTTAGAGTGAATTAACTGGAATGGTAATGTATCACAGTTTAAAAAAAAAAAAAAAAAGAGGCTGGGCTCGCTGGCTTACACCTGTAATCCCAGCACTTTCAGAGGCTGAGGTGGGCAGATCACCTGAGGTCAGGAGTTCAAGACCAGCTTGGCCAACATGGTGAAACCCCATCTCTACTAAAATACAAAAATTAGCAGGGCGTGGTGGTGGGTGCCTGTAATCCCAGCTACTTGGGAGGCTGAGTCAGGAGAATTCCTTGAACCTGGGAGGCAGAGGTTGCACTGAGCTGAGCTCGCACCACTGCACTCCAACCTGGACGACAGAGCAAGACTTTGCATCGATAATAATAATAATAATAGTTGCCTAAAAATTCATTCTTCTACCTACCTAAATATCAAATTCAGATAAACAGTATTTAGAACTGTCTCATTCTCTCCACAATGCAAGGAAGGAAGCATTAGTTGTACCTTTGAAAACTGTTTTCTTACCTCTAAATATCTGTTTTGCAATTATGTCAATGCACACATACTGCATCCATTACTGAATTAAAAATGCAAAATGCAGGCTTTGTCACAAACATCCCTATTCAGATTTCAATGAAATAATCCAGGATTTGAGCTGCTTTAGATGTGCATGGTTAACTTAAAAAATAAGTTGGGAAAGGAGAGGAGGCTTTATTTTCCATAAAGCGTTACAGCCTGCAAAGCAGCCATCCTGCAGGTGGGAAGTATAGCCTCCAGCAAAGACCAGAGACAGGCACTTCAAAGGAGGAGCGGTTAGGATAAGAGTTTTATACTGAAAAAGTTTGTTCAACATACATATTGAACAGGTTATAGGTGAGGCTATGAATATTCATGAAGGTGGTCCTGACACATGCATACTGAACAAACATGCATGTAACATATGACTCATGTTTACCTTGGGGTGGAGATTTAACACTCAGATATATTACAAATAGGCCCAAGAAGGTATTTTCAGGACATGAAGGCACATAAGTGTGCAGGATCTGTTAATTGGCCAGAAGTAGTCCGTGGTTAGAGGTCTTCTTATCAGGTGAAAGTTACTGAAATCACTCTCTTGTGCAATTATAGCTGTATAGTTATGACTGGTGGAACAGGGGTTCAGTTAACACCTATGAGTTTCTTAAGTTGTAATTGTTTTAATATTGCTTATCTTGAGGTCAGTGCTTATTTGATTACTACAGAAAAGGAAAAGCCTAGTAGCAGTAAAAACAGTTTATTTATGTCTAGGAGTGTGTGAATTAACCCTTGCCTGGACATGGTCTCAGGTCTTGTATATAATTTGGCGTCTTACTGCCACAAAAAGTATCTTCTGTCATTGTTATGACCTCTGTTTGAACATGAACGCTGGTCAGTTGTTGTGTCTAAACTGGAAAAGGAAGGACCTCCTGTCCTGTCATAGGCAGGAACTCAGTTTTAAAGATGTTTATGCCCAAGAGGGGGTTCATCCAGTCGGTGGGGAGGGGATTGGGATTTTATTTTTAGTTTTAGTTTACAATATGCTCATCTAATTCCTTTATCTTTTTATTTCTGTTCCATGATAAATGCACTCTTATAATATTACACTTGGTCATGTGCTCCGTAACATGTTTTGGTCAATGGCAGATTCCACGTATGAACTTGGTCCCATAAGATTATAATGGAGCTGAAAAATTCCTGTCACCTACTGATGTAGCCATCTTAATGTCAGTGCAATGTGTTACTTGTGTTTGTGGTAATACTGTTGTAAACAAACCTACTTCACTGCCAGTCATATAAAAGTATAGCACATATTATTATGTACAGTATATAATACTTGATGACAATAATGCAAGACTAAATTACTGGTTTATATATTTACTATTTATACTTTTATCATTTGCGTGTACTCCTTATAAGATATATAAAAAAGAGCTAACTGTAAAAGAGCATCAGGCAGGTCTTTCTGGAAGCATTCCAGAAGAAGGCATTATTATCATGAGATGACAGCTTCATGCATGTTATTGCCTCTGAAGACCTTCCAGTGGGATAAGATGAGGAGGTTAAAGACAGTGATATTGATAATTTTGACCATGTGTAGGCCTAGGCTAATGTGTTATTGTCTCTGTTTTTAACAAAAAAGTTTAAAATCAAGAAAAGTAAAATGTAAATATAGAAAATTTTATTAAATAGGATATGAATAAAATATTTTGATACAGCTGGACACTATGTTTATGTTTTAAGCTAGATGTTATTATTAAAGAGTCAGAAAGTTTCAAAAATTAAAAGTTTATAAAGTAAAATGTCATCGTAAGCTAAAGTTAATTTTTATTTTAGATAAATGGAGTGTAGCCTAATTGTACAATGTTTATAAAGTCTCCAGTAGTATAAAGTAATGTCCTAGATCATCACATTCACTCACCACTCAGACTCCAGAACAACTTCTAGTCCTGTAAGCTCTATTCATGGTAAGTGTCCTACACAAGTGTACCATTTTCATCTTTTACACTATATTTTAACTGTATCTTATTTATGTTTGGATATATTTAGCTACATTAACACTTACCATTATGTTACAATTGTCTACCATATTCAGCACAGTAATATGCTGTACAGGTCTGCAGCCTAGGATCACTAGGCTATGCCAGGTGGCATAGGTGTGTAGTAGGCTATAATATCTATGTGTAAGTACACTTTGCGATGTTCACGCAATGATGAAATCACTTAATGACACATTTCTCAGAATGTATCCCCATGTTTAAGCAATGGATGAGTGTATTTTCATATTGTGTTAAGGAAACCGTAAAAGCTAATTGCATAGGTGAATTTCTATTGCCCATAATATCAGGTATTAATTCTTCTGATGTGACTATTTACTGAATTAAGTCATGGAGATCTTTTAGCTAAACACCTATCTTTTTTCATTAAGTTCTAGATGCCATTTGAAGTTTCAGGTTGCTGACTAAATGGAATATCTTCCTCATTAGTGTCTCTCAGGATATCACTTTCCTTATTAATGCCTTAGACAAATAGAGCATTAAGCCATTGATTGCATTTGCTCAGTTTAAATAAAAGCACAGGTAATAGAAAGTACATTTTGATGGTGTATAAGATAGAATTATTCTAGAGCTTAATAGGGACAGTTCTGTGCTTATCGTCAAGAATGCCATGGTATTGAATTTTGTCTAGGATAAGGATAGAATGAACTATCAAAAAAGACCCCACTAAAAAATCTTGCTCAAGCTCTTGAGAAACCAAAATTTCTCACACTCATCTTAGTGGTTTATACTCCAGAGACAAAGCGTGTCCTGGGTAACTGAGAAAGAATCCTGTGGAGCTGTGCCAGGACGTCTCTCAGCTCCTGATGCCTGCCTACGCTTTCTTTCTCCCGCTATACTATACTTATTACCTTGATTCAAGCCTATCATTAGCACCCCCTGAGAAATCTTGAGACCGCTTCCAAATACCTGACCCTGGTAAAATTGTTATAGACGGTGGCTTTAGAAAAAATAGCTGATAATTTCATTAGTATTGAGCTCCAAGTACATTTCTCCCAATACTAAATTTCCATTAGAAATAAAATATTTTGGGGCTGGGCACAGTGACTCAAGCCTGCAATCCCAGAACTTTGGTAAGCCAAGGTAGGCAGATCACTTGAGGTCAGGAGTTGGAGACCATACTTGCCAATATAGTGAAACCCCGACTCTACTAAAAATGCAAAAATTAGCTGTGTGTGGTGGCTGGTGCCTGTAATCCCAGCTGCTTGGGAGGCTGAGGCAATAGAATCGCTTGAACCTGGGAGGCGGAGGCTGCAGTGAGCCTAGATTGCACCACAGCATTCCAGCCTACGTGACAGTGCAAGACTCTGCCTCAAAGCAAAAAAAAAAAAAAAAAAATTCAAAACATTTGACAGAGGTCAACACTTTCTTTTGATAACAACTCTCAACAACGTAGGTATAGATGAAATGTTCCTCAATGTGATAAAGGTCATTTATGAGAAACCTACAGCTATCTTTGTAATCAATAAGAAGAAATGGAAAACATTTCCTCTAAGATCTAGTACAAAGGAAAAATGTTCACTTTCATTACTCATATTCAACGTAGTACTGACATCCAGATGAGAAAGTAAGAAGTAAAATTATTTCTGTATGCAATTGATGTACTCTTATATGGAGGAAGCTCTAAGAACTCCTTCCAAAAAGAAGTTAGAACTAACAAATGCATTAAGTAAATTTGCAGGATACAAAATCAACATACAAAAATCAGTTGCTTTTCTTTATACCAATAATGATTTATCAAAAAAGGAAATAAAAACAACCTCACTTACAATAAGATTGAAGATAAAATATTTAGGAATAAATTTAACCAAAGAGGTATAATCTGCATGCTGAAAACTATAAAACACTGGCTGGGCGCAGTGGCTCACGCCTGTAATCCCAACACTTTGCAAGGCCGAGGAGGGCAGATCACCTGAGGTCAGGAGTTTGAGGCCAGCCCGACTAACATGGTGAAACCCCGTTTCTACTAAAACTACAAAAAACTATTCCGGCGTGGTCATTTGTGCCTGTAACCCCAGCTCTTTGGGAGGCTGAGACAAGAAAATTGTTTGAACCTGGGAGGCATAGGTTGCAGTGAGCCAAGATCATGCCATTGCACTCCAGCTTGGGCAACAAGAGTGAAACTCCATCTCAAAAAAAGAAGAAAAAAAAAACTATAAAACATAAATGAAAGACTTCAAAATTTATTTCTCATTTCTAACTGAAACTTTACAAAGTTTGACTAGCGACATCCCATTCCCTTTCTGCCTCCCAACACTCAAGTCTCTGGTAACCAACATTCTACTGTCTACTTCTATCAGTTCAATTTTTTTAGATTCCACATATAAATGAGATAATAAAGTGTTTGTCTTTCTTTGCATAGCTTATTTCTCATAACATAAAATATTCTCTGGGTGTATCCAAGCTGCCACAGATGACAGAATATCCTTCCTTCTTAAGGCTGAATAGTAAGTATTCCATTTTGTGTGTGTGTGTGTGTGTGTATGTGTATATGTAGATACTCATATATATACACATACTCACATATATATACTCATATATATGCACATACATACTCATATATATGCATACTCATATATATACTCATATATATACACATATATATACACACCATATTTACTTTCAAATAAATAGAAAGATATCTGTGTCCATTGATTTGAAGAATAAATATTGCTAAACTGTTCATACTACTCAAAGCAATATATAGATTACATTAGATATACAATAGGCAGATTACAGATAGCAATTGCTTGCAAAATTCCAAACACAGTGACATTTTTCAAAGAAGTATGA
This sequence comes from Rhinopithecus bieti, assembly GCF_001698545.2. Classification (NCBI taxonomy): domain Eukaryota; kingdom Metazoa; phylum Chordata; class Mammalia; order Primates; family Cercopithecidae; genus Rhinopithecus; species Rhinopithecus bieti. The sequence continues at coordinate 369,260 of NW_016804113.1, read as the reverse complement.
AAAAAATTCTAAAATTTGTAAGTAACCAGAGAAGACCCTGAATATATAAAGCAATATTAAACAAAAATAACAAAGTTAGAAGCATCACACTTCTGATTTCAAGTTATATTACAAAGCAATTGTAATCAAAACAGTATGATACTGGCAAAAAAAATAAAATAAAATAAAAACAGACTTATGGGTCAATGGAATAGAATTGGAAGCCCAGAAATGAACCCAGACATATACAGATAACAAGTTTTTAAGGAGGCCACCAAGAAGTCACATTGAGAAAAAGATACTATCTTTAATAGATAGTATTGGGATAACTGGAAACCCCCAAGCAAAACCTTAAGGTAGAACCTTATCTCATACCACAAACAGAAATGAACCCAGAATGGATTAAAGACCTAAATTTAAGACTGGAAACTGTAAAACTACTAGAAAACAATAGAGGAAAAGTTATTTATCATTGGCCTAGGCAGTCAGTTTTTTGGATACGACATCAAAAGCAAAGAAGCAAAATAAACAAATGGGACTTCATCACATTAACAAGCTTTTACACAACAAAGGAAATAATCAACAAAATAAAAAGGCAGCCTACGTCTTGGAAGAAAATATTTCTGAATGATATATCAGATAAGGGGTTCGTATTTAAAATACATGAAATATATAAAAATATTTAAAAGAACTCATACAAAACAATAGTAAAAAATAACTGAATTAAAATATGGGCAAATAATCTGATAGACATATTTCCAAAGAATACATTAAAATGGTCAACAAGTATGTGAAAATGTGCTCAACATCACTAATTATCAGGCAAATACAAATCAAACCCAAATGAGGTATCTCCTCACGTCTGTTAGGATGGCTATTCTCTAAAAGACAAGAGATAGCAGGTGTTGGCAAAGGTGTGAATATAAGAGATCCCTTGTATATACTACTAGTGGGAATGAAGATTATTGAAGTCTTATAAATAATAGTATCAAGTTTCCTCAAAAAGTAAAAATAGAACCACTTTGTCACCCAGCAATCCCTCTTCTGGAAATATGCCCAAAGAAAATAAAATCACTATTTTATAGAGGTAACTGTGCTTGCATGTTCATTGCAGTATTATTTACAATAGCCAAGACATAAAAATAACCTAAGTATCTGCTGATGTAAATATTGATTTTAAAAATGGTGAAACACAGACACACACACACAAGGGATATAATTCAGACTTTATAAGAAAGAAAAACTTGCCTTTTGCAACAACCTAGATTAAATTAGAGGACAGTATGCTTGTAACATAAGTCAGACACAGAAAGAAAAACCTTGAATAACCTCATTTATGTATGGAATTTTTTTTTTACAAGTTAAAAACATAGAATCAGAGAGTGATACAGTGGTTACAGACAGGGTGGGAGGAATGGGGAAATGAGGTCAAATGAGACAAAGCTATAGTTATGTAGGATGAATTAATCTAAGATAATGTACAGGATAAAACTATAGTTAGTAATATTGTATCATATACTGGAAACTTGCTGATAATTGATTTTAGTGCTCTTATCACATTCTCCCTCACACCCACACATACACACACACACATGCACAGAGTAACTATGTGAGATGATGGCTGTGATAATTTTCTTGACTATAGTAACAATTTCACTGGGTATACCAAAACATCATGTTGTTTACTTTAAATGCGTAATAAAAGTTTAAAATATAAACACAATAAAGTTTTAATTAAAAGGAAAACATTTTAAAACACATGAATACACACACAGAAATCTTATTTTTCATTTAAAATATATTGGAGTCAAGAATTAAGGTTCTGGACCATTTTGTAAAGAAGACATACACGCAGTCAAGAAGCATATGAGAAAAAGCCCAACATCATTGATCATTAGAGAATTGCAAATCAAAACCTCAATGAGATACCATCTCACACCAGTCAGAATAGCTGTTATTAAAAAGTCAAAAAATAACAGATGCTGGCAAGGTTGCAGAGAAAAGGTAAAAGTTATACACTGTTTGGGGGAGTGTAAATTAATTCAACCATTGTAGAAAGCAGTATGGCAGTATGGCGATTCCTTGAAGAGCTAAACGCAAAACTACAATTCGACCCCACAATCCCATTACTGGGTATATACCCAGAGGGATATAATTCATTCTACCATAGACATAAACGTGAATGTTCATTGCAGCACTATTCACAATAGCAAAGACATGGAATCAACCTAAATGTCCATCAATGACATATTGTATAAAGAAAATGTAGTATATATACACCATGAAATACTATGCAGCCATAAAAACAAAGGCATATCTTTTTGCAGGAACATGAATGGAGCTGGAGGCCATTGTCCTTAGCAAACTACCACAGGAACAGAAAGCTGAATACCATGTATTCTCACTTATAAGTGGGAGCTAAACAATTAGAACTTATGAACATAAAGAAGAGAACTACAGACACTGGGGTCTCCTTAAGGGTGGAGGAGAAAGCAGAGAGAGTAGCAGAAAAAATAACTGTTGGATACTAGGCTTAGTATCTGGGTGATGAAATAATCTGTGTAACAAACTCCCATGACACAAGTTGACTTATACAACAAACCTGCACATGTACACCCAAACCTAAAATACAAGTAAAAAAAAATTAAGGCTCCATATTTTCCATTCAACATATGTTTAAGAGCCTGAAATTCACTCTGTTATGTGTATTTTACCTTAACTGAAAAAATAATTGAAAAAACTTTTCACTTCTGCCTAGGATGTAGAATGCCAGAAAAAGTTTCACTATGCATCAATCACAGGTCAAATGCTAGATAATCTTTAAAATATGCCATAATTTTCTTGAAACTCTCAGAGAACTGAGGTAATATATGGAGTAAGTAACTTGAAATCTGAGAAAGACAGGTATGTCTTATGAAAGACAGAATGAAGACAACACTCCCTCACATGTGGCAAAGCAAAGAGATATGAGTGCTATACCAAAAGGAGAAGGATGAGCTGGAGGAGGAGGAGAAGGAGAACAAGAAGAACACCGGTAAACATTTATTGACTTGCTGGCATCTGAGAGTATACTAGTAAAAGTATAGAGAATCTCCAAGTGCTTTAAACAAAAGGCAAATAGCAGCTATGTGCAGCCATTTGTACACAGAATACTAGTAGGTATTCAGAAGAAGGCATGGGACAAAAGTGTCAGGACACACAACGATGAAAGGCGTGTCTTCAGTAAATGGTGTCAGCAAGACTGGATATCCACATGGGGAAGAATGATATTAAACCCTGATTTTATACCACATACAAAAATCAACTCAAAATACATTAGAGACTTCAATGTAAGACTTTAAACAGTAAAACTACTAAAAGAAAACCAGGGAAATTCTCCGTGACGTTGATATAGACAATGATTTCTTAGATGTGAACCCAGAAACACAGACAACAAAAGCAACAATAAACAAGACTACATCAAACTGAAAAGTTTCTACACAGCCAAGGAAACAACAGAATGAAGATATGACCTACAGAATGGGAGAAAATATTTGTAAACCATACATCTGATAAGGGGTTCATATCAAAAATATATAAGAAACTCAATGCAATAGTATGAAAACAATCCAATTTTAAAAAATGAGCAAAGGGTCTGAATAGACAATTTTCTCAAAAGAAGACATACAAATGGCCAAGAGGCATATGAAAATGTACTGAATATCCCCTAATAATAGGGGAAATGCAATTCAAAACCACAATGAGATATCACTTCACATTTGTTGGAATGGTTATTATAAAAATTATAAATGATAACAGGTGTTGAAAAGGATGTGGAGAAATGGGAACCCATGCACACTGTTGGTGGAAATGCAAACTAGTACAGCCATTATAGAAGCCAGTATGGAGGTTCCTCAAAGAATTAATACTAGAGTTACCATGTGATCCAGCAATCCCACTACTGGGGTATATATCTAAAGGAAATAAAATCACTATTTCAAAATGAGATCTGTAATTCCATGTTCATTACAGCATTATTTACAACAGCCAATATATGAAATCAACAGAAGTATTCATCAAGGGATGAATGTTTAAAGAAAATGTGGCATATAAACACAAAGGAATACTATTTAGCCTTTAAGAAGAAGGAAATTCTGTCATCTGTGACAACATGAATGAACCTGGAGGATATTTTATGTTAACTCAAATAAGCCAGGCATAGAAAGACAAATACTTCATGATCTCACTTATATGTGGAATCTGAAAAAAAAAAAAAAAAAGTTGAACTCACAGAAATGGAGAGTAGAAGGATGTTTACCAAGGACTGTGGTGGGTATAGAGATACATTGAAGAGCTGTTGGTCAAAGGGTATTCAACATTTCAGTTAGATCAAAGAAATAAGTTCAATGGATCTTTAGTGCAACATGATGACTATATTAATAACAATGTATTGTACCCTGAAAATTGCTAAGAGAGTGGATTTTAAGTGTTCTTACCACACACACACACAAATAAGTATATGAAGTAATGCATATATTACTTAGGTCAATTTACATATTCCACAATGTATACATAATTCAAAGCAACATATTGTATGTGATAAATGTATATACAATTTTGAATGGTCAACTAAAAAATAAATACATATATACAGACCAGGCGCAGTGGCTCATGTCTGTAATCCCAGCACTTTGGGAGGCCGAAGCAAATGGATCACCTGAGGTCAGGAGTTCGAGACCAGCCTGGCCAACATGGTGAAACCCTGGCCAACATGGTGAAATTAGCCTGGTGTGGTGGTGCATACCTGTAATCCCAGCTACTTGGGAGGCTGAGTCAGGAGAATCGCTGGGAAGTGGAGGTTGCAGTGAGCAGAGATGGCACCATTGCACTCCAGCCTGGGTGGCAGAGTGAGACTCTGTCTCAAAAATAAATACAAAATAAATGTGTGTGTGCATATATATATATAATATATGAAAATATATTATATATTATAAAATATACATTATAATATATTATAAATATACATTATATACAATTTATATAATATATGTTATATATCATATACAATTTATATAATATATAATATACATTATATATCATATACAATTTATATAATATATAATATACATTATATATCATATACAATTTATATAATATATAATATATTATGTAATCTATATGTACTGTGTATGTATACATATATAATGTATATATAATACATATATTATATATGCACACACATTTATTTATTTATTTATACACACATGCATTTAAAAGACTGAGGGCAGCTAAGGAACTGGGGGGGAAAACCATGGTATTTTCCACTTGTGCCCTGCTCCCCTATGGACAATGGCATTAAGCTCCGGGAAGACAGCAGGCTCAGTTTACCACATGGCAGTGATGGCAATGATGATGGCCAACTGCAGCTGGGGGAAGGAAAAGCAACAAAACAAAACAAAACCCCTATCCTTGGGTGAGGGCCTGGAAGTTGTTCTGGGTCAAGATCATTAAGTCTTTATAGATAATGGAAGCAGATTGATCAAGGATAAAGTCACTCCCCTCTCTCACTTCCAGAGAGCATCAATACATGGACTGCTGAAAAGTGATACTGGACCAACACAACAAAGAATATGTTGCACCCCACCTGCAACACTGGACTAGCATACTGAATAACAAGCAATGGCAATTAACTGTTCTGGAAGTAACAAGAGTCTGCAGAGATACCCCTATGAGGGCAGGCTTACATGGAAGGGCAAAAACTAAGTAGAGAACAGAAACATCTACACACAAAAATAAATAAATAAATAAATAAATAAATAAATAAATAAATAAATAAATACTAAACTAAAAACCTCTCTGACAACCTACTCCCACCCCAAAATAAGGTTATATTAGATAAATTTGCAGCTTGTGATACATTAATGTGACTTTATCAGCAACAAAATCCAAGCTGCTCACCTCCTGATGAGACAGCCTTCCAGACTGATGACCAAAAGTCTCCAACACATCTGTTGCACAGGGTCATTTTTTCTTTTTTTTTTTTTAATTTGGGGCCACATATTTTATCTGTAACATATTTTTAACCCTTTAAAAATGTGTAAAGAACTATTCTTGGCTCAGTGTTGAGAAGTATTAAAACAGGCTTTAGCCTAATTTGGCCATGACCTGGACTAGCAAAATAAAAAGCTTGCGTATTTTCAGATACACATATAATTTACCTCAAACTGCCCTGTTCTACATATGATATCTGACATTAACCACAACTACCACACACATTTGTACATAATATACCATAAAAGAGAACCAGGTGCAGAGATGGCTTAGATGTTGGAACTGTATGATTCAAAACAGATACGATTAAAATGTTAAAGATTCTAGTAGTCAGAATGGAAAAATGTAAACTAACAGATGGGACATGTCTGCAGATAGGTAGGAACAATAAGAGTAAATGGGGGAAAAATGGTAACAGAGATGAAGAAGGACTTCAATGAATTCATCAGAAGATTCAATAAGAAAAAAATCATCAATTTTGATGGCAGGTCAATAGAAATTACCAAAACTAAAACACAAACATTTTAAAAGCGAAAAAAGATTTTAAAATGCATCATTCACACTTTGTGGAAAAACATCAAATGGTCTTACATACATATAATTGGAATCTCAGAAGAAGAAAGAAACAAAGGAAAAGAAAAATTCTTGAAGAGAAAATGCATTAAGGTTTCTCCAATATAATGATATTTTTTTAAAATCCCAGATAGATAAAGCTCAGAGAACACAAAGGAAAGAAAATACCAAACAGAAAACATTCCCCAAATGTTATATATAACATTTACAAACTTCTAAGGAGAAAACAGAAAATTCTTGAAGGCAGCTAGGAAAATGACAAATTAAATATATAGGAACAAAGATAAGAATTATGGTAGACTTCTCATCAGAAGGTATGCAATGTAACTATCAACGAGGCAACGTCTTTAAAATACTAAAATAGAGAAATCACCAACTCAGATTTCTACATCCAGTAAAACATCTTTCAAAAATGAAATTACCAGGAAATATGTGGTAAGCACAATGTTTGAAAGTTAGTATCTAGTATCTAGATAGTAACTTGAATATACCAAAAAGAAACTCAGATCACTGAAAATGATTGAAATGAAAGTAAATGTTAAAAAAAAAAAGGTTCTCAAATGTATCAATTTAAAATATAGTTGAGCATCTAAAGCAAAATGTCATGTCTTCTGGGTTTAGAGCTTTTGCAACAGAATGGTCTGTGATTTATAATAGTGCAATCGAGGGCTGGGCACAGTGGTTCACGCCTGTAATCCCAGCACTTTGGGAGGCCGAGGCAGGTGGATCACGAGGTCAAGAGATCGAGACCATCCTGGCCAACATCTCTACTAAAAATACCAAAAATTAGCTGGGCATGGTGGCACATGCCTATAGTCCCAGCTAGTTGGGAGGCTGAGGCAGGAGGATCTCTTTAACCCGGGAGGTGGAGGTTGCAGTTAGCTGAGATCGCACCACTGCACTCCAGTCTGTTGATGGAGCGAGACTCCATCTCGAAAAAAGAAAAAAAAAAAGAGTGCGTAGATGGGGGAAAAAATTAAGTGGATCCTATGCAAGTTTCTTACATTATATCTGAAGCAGTATAATATTATTTACAGAACAGTTCTGATTAGTTAAAAATAGATTTTAGACCCCAGAAAGATCTTCTATGAAGATCTTCTAAAAATTAAGAAAACAAATCAGTCAACAGTTATGAAAATATTAAAATAATCAGTTAATTCAAGAGAGCAGAAGAAAAGAGAAACAGAAAACGTAAAAATGAAACAAATGCAAGATGGCAGATTTAAATTCAACCATTTCAATAATCACATTAAAATAAATATTTAAACAAAAATTTAAAAGACAGAGAATATCAGAATAAGTAAAAGAAGCAAGACAACTATCAACTATATAAAGTAAACCAATTCTGAATATAAAAAGAAAGGGATAAAAAAGTGACCATGCAACAGTAAACAAAAGAGCAACAGAGTAGCTCTATGAATATACAGCCAGATGAAGTGAACTTAAAAGCAAGGAATATCTCTAGGAATTAAAAGAAACAGTAAGCAATGATTAGGGGTCATTCTCTAAGAAGAAACTCTTAAATTTATGTGTGTCTAATAGCAGAGTTTTATAATACAAGCAACAAAAACTGATACCACTAAAAGGAGAAGTAGACAAATACAAGGTTATAGTTGAGAACTTCAACCCTTCTTTCTGAATATTGGGTAAAACAGAAAGTTAGTAAGGTTGCATATGAACTGAACAATATACATCAATAACCTCAATCTAATTTACTTTATGGGGCAATCTGTACAACACAGCAGGATACACAGTATTTTCAAGTACATATGAAATGTTCAAGAAGATACATAGTATTCTGGGCTATAAAACATATCTCAACAATTTTTAAAATTTAAAATAATATATAGTATTCCATGGTGTATGCATACTATGCAGCCATTAAAAAGAATGAGATCATGTCTTTTGCAGGAACATGGATGAAGCCGGAGACCATTATCTTTAGCAAACTAACACAGGAACAGAAAACCAAATACCACATATTCTCACTTGTAAGTGGTCCCTAAATGATGAGAACACATAGACACATAGATGAGAACAACACACACTGGGATTTTTCCAAGGCTGAAGAGTGAAAGCAGGGAGAGAATCAGGAAAAATAACTAATGGGTACTAGGCTTAATACCTGGGTGATGAAATAATCTGTACAGCAATGCCCATGATGCAAGCTTACCTATGTAACAAACTGGCACTTGTACCCCTGAACTTGAAATAAAAGTTAAAAAATATAAATAATATTCTATAACTACAATGGAATTGAACAAGAAATTGAAAATAGATATATAGCTGAAAAAAATTTTGAATATTTTAAATTCTATCAAAATGCTTCTAATCGCTTGGGGAACAAGCAGATTTCAGAGAATATTATAACATATTTTGATTTTAATGAAATTAAAAATACAACATTTCTGAAGTTGTTAGATACAGCTTAATCAGAAATTCAAGGGAAAATTGTAGCATTAAATGCTTATGAAACAAAACAAGAAAGATCTCCAGTCAATGGCCTAAGCTTTCATGTCAAGAATCTTAAAAAATAAACGAGCGAATTAAGACCAAACAAGGTATGAGTAAGGATATTTTAAGCAAAAGATAAAAAAAAAATCTATAATATTTTTTAAAGAAAAAGAATAGTGAATTTCAATGAATCCAAACTCTGATTCTTTGGAAAGATCATTAAAATTGATAAACCTCTATTAAGAATAAACAGGAAAAAAGATAAAAATTTCCCATATAAGGAATGAACACAAACATATAACTATTAATGTTCTAGGCAGCAATATAAGGAAAAATTGCTGACGACATCATGTTCATATGTTCCACAAATTCCTTGAAAAAAATACAAGCTACTAAAGATCACTCAAGAACCAATAGATTACCTGAATATTTCTCTCTTTTGATGAAATTAAGTTTGTAGCTAAAATCTTTACAACCAAGGAAATTGCTAATCTAAATAGCTTCACTGGCAAATCTGCAGACATTTAATAAGGAAACCATATACATTTTAAAGAAATTCCTCTGGAAAATATTACTCAAATATCAAAATTTGAGGCAAAAGAAACTGCATTGACTTAATCCTCAACCAAATATTAGCAGGTCAAATGTTGTAGTATATAAAAAGGATAATACATTATAGCTGATTTCATTCAATGCTAAGTATACAGGTTTTGTTCAACTAGATAAAAGTAATCTATCAAAAAGGACAAGAAGAGAATTTTAAAGAGAAGGAGGAAAAGGAAGAAGAAAATGGAGAAAAACAAGAAGAATAAATAAAGCCCTTATTGGTAAAGGGCAGAATGCTTTTTCTAAAATCGGAAACTAGGTAGTGACATCTATTTTCATTACTGCTACACATCATCATACTAGAGATCCTATCCAATTCAATCAAGCAAGAAAAAGAATGGCAATACATACCATGTTTACAGTTTGAAAGACTCAATATTGTTTACAGGTCAATCATCCACAAATGTATCTATAGATTTAAGGCAATACCAACAAAATTCCTAGTAGTACTTTTTCAAAAAGAAATATCCAAGTTTATATGGAAAGATAAATGAAATAAAAGAATCACAGCAGTTTTGATGTAGAAGAACTAAGTTGGAGGTTTCACAGCACAGCATATGCACTAGTAGAAATCCTAAGAGAACATGGTGCAGTTGGAGAACAGAAGTTTTGTTGTATGGCAGAATAATTTGGTGAGACTGACAGAGTTTTCAATGCAACACCACTTGTATGCAGATGATTTTAAAACCTGTATCTCCAAACTAGATTGTGCTTCTTAGTATCAGAGTTACAGATTTATCACTTCTAAGTCAGTATTTTCCTCTGTGACAGACAAACCTCAGAGATATTGCAAATTTGTTTCCAGACAGCATTAAAATAAATATCTCAATAAAGTGAATGATGCATTTTTTCCAGTGTATATAAAAGTTTTTACAATATACTATAGTCTCTTCAGTGTGTAGTAGCATTATGTCTAATAAAAAATACAATGTACATACCTTAATGAAAGTCGGGGTGGCTGTAGCAATTTATTAAAATAAGAAACAGTGAAATTTGGCACATCAGTTGACTCTTCCTTCCACAAAAGATTTCTCTATAGCATAAGATGCTTTCTGACAGCATTTTATCCATAGTAAAAATTTCTTCAAGTTTTGAGTCAGTCCTCTCAAAACCTGCTGCTGCTTTATTAGCGAAGTTTACATAATATTCTAAATCCTCGGTTGTAATTTCAACAATGTTCACATTATCTTCATCAGGAGAGTGTCAAGAAACATCTTTCTTTGCTAATCCATAAAAGTCACTCCTCATTCATTACAAGTTTTATCACGAGATTTCAGCAATCCTAGTTATTTTGTGATTTCCACAACATCTGCAGTTACATTCTCCACTGAAATATTGAATCTCTCATAGTCATCCAGGAGAGTTGGAATCAACTTCTTCCAAACTTCCATTAATGTTGATATTTTGACCTCCTCTAATGAATCAAGAATGTTCCTAATGGAATCTAGAATAGTGAATCACTTTCAGAAGGTTTTCAATCAGCTTTGCTCAGATTCATCAAAGGAATCACTATCTATAGCAGCCATAGCCTTATGAAATGTATTTCTTAATAATAAGATTTGAAAGTCAAATTATTCCATGATCCATGGGCTGCTGAATCGAAGTTATATTATCAAGCATGAAAACAACATTATTCTCCTTGTACATCTCCATCAGAGCTCATGGGTGACCAGGATCATTGCCAATGAGCAGCAATATTTTGAAGTGAATCTTTTATTCTAAGCAGTAGGTCTCAACAATGGGCTTAAACTATCCTGTAAACCATGCTGTTAACAGATGTGCTATCACCTAGAATTTGTTGTTCCATTTTTAGAATGCAGGCAGAGAAGATTTCACATAGTTCTCAAAGGCTCTAGGATTTTCCGAATGGTAAATAAGCATTGTCTTTCACTTCAAGTCACCAGCTGCAATGACCCCTAACAAGAGAATCAGCCTATCCTTTGAAGCTTTGAACTAAGCCATTGACTTCTCTTTTAGCTATGAAAGTCCTAGATGGCATCTTCTTCCAATAGAAGGCTGTTTTGCTTACATTGAGAATTTGTTGTTCAGTGTAGCTACCTTCATCACTGATTTTAGCTAGATCTCCTGGAAGACTTGCCACAGCTTCTACATCAGCACTTGCTGCTACAACTTGAGCTTTTATGTTATGGAGTTGGCTTGCTTCCTTTTTTTTTTTTTTTTTTTTTTTTGAGACGGAGTCTTGCTCGGTCGCCCAGGTTGGAGTGCAGTGGCCAGATCTCGGCTCACTGCAAGCTCCGCCTCCCAGGTTTAGGCCATTCTCCTGCCTCAGCCTCCCGAGTAGCTGGGACTACAGGCGCCCGCCACCTTGCCCAGCTGATTTTTTGCATTTATTACTAGAGACGGGGTTTCACTGGGTTAGCCAGGATGCTCTCGATCTCTTGAACTCGTGATCCGCCCGTCTCGGCCTCCCAAAGTGCTGGAATTACAGGCTTGAGCCACCGCGGCTTCCTTTCTTAAACCTCATGAGCCAACCATAACTTTTGACTTTTCTTTTGTACCTTTCTCACCTCCCAGCTTTCAAAGTGTAAAAGAGAGTTAATGACTTTTCTCCAATAACTTTTCCTTTGCATTCACAACTTAGCTAACTGTTGGGTACAAAAGGCCTAGCTTTATCGTATCTTGGCTTTCAACATGCCTTTATCACTAAGCTTAATCATTGCTAGCACGCACTTAAGGGGCATTGCAGGGTTATTAATTGGCTTAATTTCGAAACTGCTGTGTCTCAGAGAATAGAGAGGCTTATGGAGAGGGAGAAAGACAGGAGAATGACTGATCGGTGGAACAGTCAGAACACACAAAACATTTATCAATTAGGTTCACAGTCTTATGAGGGTGTAGTTCATGGCACCCCAAAACAATGACAATATTCACATAGAATAACACTAATCATAGATCACAATAGCAAATATAATGATGGTGAAAGAGTTTAAATACTGCAAAAATTTCCTAAATGTGATACAGAGACACAATATGAGCACCTGCTGTTGGAAAAATGATGCCAGTTAGACTTGTTTGATGCAAGGTTGCCACAAGCCTCTAATTTATATTTTAAAAAGTAATCTGCAAAGTACAATAAAACTTAAATGCAATACAACATGATATCCTCCCCTGTATCTCAACTCAATACTCAATAGCTCTAAATCATTGTCCAATCACCCCTGCTCTCAACTTCTTCTTTTTCTATTTTCTCACTGCTGAAATTAGAGTATATCAAAACAAAAGCAGAGTAATAGTTTTTTATTTCCGCCAGCTCCACATGTTCTTCTCCCTAATTTTATTACTTTTATGTAAGCTGTAAGTTTATCTTCTCTCCATGTGTCTCTCCTCCTAGTTTAGAACTTCATTGTTTTACTTATTTATTATAAATATTGGTAGAACTTGTAATCTGCCTCCAGTCTTGTTTCCTCTAGTAACCTTTCATAGTCATGTAACTCAGTCTTCTATTTAGATACCAGAATGTGTTTGTGTTTGTGCAGGTGTTTATATTATTATAAAATACCACCCTACAACTCTGAATTTTAAAATCTCTCAATAGAGTACATTCTTTTTCAAAACACAATTTGTGTTGTGACATAAAATATCCTTTATGATAAAATTCCTGTCCACATTTTGATGGTTCACTTCTTGTGCTTGCTTATACTATATCAATACAGAATTATACCCCATTTTTTGTTGTACCATAAACTGGGCTTTTACACCTGTATATTGAATTAATCCTCTTCCTAGAACTGTTTTCTTTTTTCTTCATTATTTCATTGTCTAACTCATCTTCATATTTCAAGCTACAGCTCAGCTTGTACTATTTTGAAAGTCTCTGATAATTCCCTAATATGAACTTTGATTTAAATGGTCTGTCACAATTTAGATGGTTTTCTAAGGATATTGATTAATAACTCTGAACTTAAATTTCTTCATCTGCAAGTGAAGACTCTTCCATGAAGAAATAACTCTGAAAAATTAAATGAATATGGATTATAAAGTTGTAAAGTTTCTTATGTGGTGCATGATGTTGTTTTCCAGTGGCAAGGATAAAACTGGAAATAAAGCTTTTAACAGAACAGTTCTAGGAAATTGTGTATTCAAGTAGTTAGCCAGAAAATGTAGCTATGGTTTGCTATGGGGCCATGTATTGGAGACAAAGCTGTCAAATTCTATGTTTAAAAAGCATAATTGAAATCGTAACATTGGATAAAACTATTAAAAGAGATCGTGTGCATGAAAATGGCAAACCCAAAACAGAATTAATTACAGAACTGGAAGGTCAAGACAGGAAGTGAATAGAAGTATGGTGGATAATAATAGTTATGAAAAAATAGACAAAAAGAATAGGTATCAGGAGAGTCCAATCTCTTAGAAGATTGGGGAGAACAGAATTTCAATAAAAATAGAAGAGAAACAGTATCAGAAAATATGGTCAAGGAAGAAAAAAGCAAAGAAGAACATTAGCTTTAGCAAATAGAATACTGATGACTTTGGTCATGCTTCGTTAACTAGGGATGCCCAATACATGAATGAATCTGCTTAAGAAATGAATAGGGCTTAAAGGGTTGGAGACAGGCTTATAAAATTTTTACTATGAAAGAGATGGTGGAAATAGAATGCTAGCCAGAGAGACAACAAATGAAAATGTTTTGTTTGTTTGTTTTAGAAAGATCTATTCAATTTCACAAATTGGAAAGAGATTATATTGCACAGAAATTAAATTAAATGAATGTATGGCATTGATACCATTTAACTTAAATCCTAAGATTCTTCAGTGACAATTTTAGATTTTTGTTATTTAGGATTCACTGTATTTTTTTCTTCTTTTTGTTGTTGTTTTTTTTTCTTTTTTCTTTTTTTTTTATTATACTTTAAGTTCTAGGGTGCATGTGCATAACGTGCAGGTTTGTTACATATATATACTTGTGCCATGTTGGTGTGCTGCACCCATCAACTCGTCAGCACCCATCAACTCGTCATTTACATCAGGTATAACTCCCAATGCAATCCCTTCCCCCTCCCTCATCTCGGTGATAGGCCCCAGTGTGTGATATTCCCCTTCCCGAGTCCAAGTGATCTCATTGTTCAGTTCCCACCTATGAGTGAGATCATGCGGTGTTTGGTTTTCTGTTCTTGCGATAGTTTGCTGAGAATGATGGTTTCCAGCTGCATC
>NW_016804113.1:336134-353857 GCF_001698545.2 Rhinopithecus bieti | reverse complement strand
TTGAGTTCTTTGTAGGTTCTGGATATTAGCCCTTCGTCTGATGAGTAGATTGCAAACATTTTCTCCCATTCTGTAGGTTGCCTGTTCACTCTGATGGTAGTTTCTTTTGCTGTGCAGAAGCTCTTTAGTTTAATTAGATCCCATTTGTCAATTTTGGCTTTTGTTGCCGTTGCTTTTGGTGTTTTAGACATGAAGTCCTTGCCCATGCCTATGTCCTGAATGGTATTCCCTAGGTTTTCTTCTAGGGTTTTTATGGTATTAGGTCTAACATTGAAGTCTCTAATCCATCTTGAATTAATTTTCATATAAGGAGTAAGGAAAGGATCCAGTTTCAGCTTTCTACTTATGGCTAGCCATTGTTGTTTTTTAAACCTTTTTCATATACTTGGAATACTACTTCAAGAGTATACATACAGTTTCATATTTGGAAATTGTTCTTGAACTTTCTAAAGACTTTCACATTTATAAGATGACTAAACATCAAAGGCATATATTGTTTGTAAAAAAATTTCTTGTATAATTTTCAAAGTTGAAGAAGGAAGTGATTGCTAACATATTCCAGAAGCATCTTGTATCACATGGGCCAAATTATCAAATAGAAGCTTTGAGGTGTATTCTAAAGTCTAAACTAGCAAATTAAACATTATATAAAATATAATTCCATATGTCATCACAAAAGAAATTAGCCTCTGGAACATGTTCTTGCCCAGGCATTGGTAACTGTGTAGAAGTGATGAGCCCAGACTGTTCATAGCAAGAATCAAACATGTTACCAAAAGCTTAGTATCTTTATATTTGTTTGACAGCTTATGTCTCTGTTGTAGGAAGTGTCACTTAAATTCAAAATGCTAAATATGATTGTATTTAATAAAGAGGTTGAGGTTGTCATTTTCACTTTGCCTGAAAATACAATATAGGAAGGCTGAAATTTCTGTAGAATAGAGTTTGTCAAATTTTAATGTGAGTATAAATCATATCTGGAATCTTTTAAAATACAGATTCTATTTCAGTAGGTTTGAAGTGGGTCCTTAAATTAGTTACTTCCAATAATCTCCCAGGTGATGTCAGTGATTTTGTTTTTTGGACCATACTTTGTAAAGCAACAGCCTGATACATCTTTATTATCTAAATGTCAGCCATCTGTATAAATGTAATAGAACACATTCAAAGAGGAGAAAACTATAAAGGAACAGTATATTTAAGTCTCTTCCTACTCCTTTCTGCTTCCCAGTCCTTGCAAAGTACATCTACAATATGCCTAATATGCCACCAGGTGGAGTAGAGCTATGAATTCCAAAAACCTATTTAAGAATTAAAAAAAAAAAAAAAAAAAAAGAAAGAAATCATAAATATATCTCAATTCACAATCTTGAGAATAATTTTATTCACAATCTTGGTAAAAACTGGCACAGAGAGTCTCAAGATGCTATTTTCTCATCCACTACATGTTTTAACTAATGTTTAAATTACAATTTCTTAGACAAACTTCATTCCAATTACATTAATGACAACAACAATGTTACTGATTCTGTACTAAGCTATTTCAATAATAATACTGTAAAGAAGACAATATTATTATTTTTACTTTGCAGATGAGGAAATTGAGAAATGGAGATGGTCAATGGCTTGTCTAAGATCTTACACCTAGTAAAGAGGAATGATTGATCTAAGGGCTCGGTATGTCATGGTAATGAAATTGTATTTTATTCTGTAGGGTATGGGAAATGAAAGATGAATTCCTGTTTTAAAAAGGTCATTCTGGGTGCTGTTTGGAGGATGGTTTGAGACCGAGAAAGAAAAGAGGCAGGAAAATCAGTGAGGCAGTTATTAAACAATCCAAGTAGAAAACAATAAGGCTGGAACAAATGACTTGACTGAATATGGGAGAAACACTCATATTCTGGAGATGCTAGGAATTTAGGTAAGACTGGATG
Organism: Rhinopithecus bieti; assembly: GCF_001698545.2. Taxonomy (NCBI): domain Eukaryota; kingdom Metazoa; phylum Chordata; class Mammalia; order Primates; family Cercopithecidae; genus Rhinopithecus; species Rhinopithecus bieti. The sequence continues at coordinate 351,923 of NW_016804113.1, read as the reverse complement.
ACTGATCGGTCCCAAGATGTGAAGATAAAACAGACATCAAGGATGACTGAAGTCTTCTGTGGGCAACTGACTATATGTTGGCAGCCTGCATTCTGAATTGTTATAAGAAGACCAGTGATGGGTTGGAAAATATGGGAAATGGCAATGATGAGTAAAGCTTTAGACATGCTAGAATTAAATTGCCTCTGAGACTCAAATATAAGTATCCAGTGAAGAGTGTGATATAAGTGTTTTGGACTCAGAGGAAAAATCCAGTTGACTGGCAGATTTAAGAATCAACAACAGGGATATGGTAGATGACAACTGGATGTAAATGAAATCACCCAGAGATAATTTAGAGACTATGAAAAAAAAAATGTTTGAAGACTGAACTACCAACATGTCTGATGTGAGGGTCCAATACCCTGTGAAAATGACATAAAAACAAAAAAAAAATTAAGAGCAGAGAACATTTCATAAGGAGGTTGTCAGCAGTGTTAAATTTTGAGCCTGATGATCATTTTAGGTAAGATTAAGAACTAGAAAATTTTTGTCCGTTATTAATTGCAGGCAGTTGACAGATGCTATACTGAAGTGGAATAAGGAATAACTGGAATGACAGACTGTTGGACCATGAATATTAACTACTAATTACAGCTATAACAATGGAATAGCAAGTAGAAGACCATTTAAGATAGTAAAAACCTGTGTGTGTGTGTGTGTGTGTGTGTGTGTGTGTGTGTGTGTGTGTTGTCAAAGAAAAACTGCATCTAAAGAGTTATATAGGCAAAGAAGACTTTATTCAAGGCTCTTGCAATAAGGGGTCAAGGTGATTGCAATAAGGGAGAGAGACTGAACAGAAAGACACTGAAAGAAAAGATAGGAGAGTTTTTAAATACTTGGGTAAGCTAATGGAAAAACACCAGAGGGCATTAGGGGGAGGTTGGTCAATGAGATGAATGCATCTACATTTGCTAATTGGCCCTTAAATTAGGCTCCTACTTTCCTCCAGACACTGGGAAATAGAGGCCCTGTTATTACCTTTTTTGATTTTTACACTTCAAAGAAATGGTTCCCAGATCCTTGAAAAAGACATTTCTGTGTGACATAAGATTTACATCTCAAAGGAGAAAGGAAAGAATTTAAAATGGCAAGTTTTCTAAGTTAAATGCTCTACAAAAATAGAAGTAGGGATCCAATAGTCAGAAAGAGATATGTCTCAAGTTTAGTTGGACTGAGGGAAACCTTAAGGTGGTCTTGGACAGCGAATGTGTGTGTGTGTGTGTGTGTGTGTGTGTGTGTACAAACTAAGATGAAACATCTTAAGCTAAGGGACTAGTACCTGGGTGGAAAGTTCTTTGGAGTGAGTTTTCAAAGGAAACAAGATGGTGTGGGGGTCAAGATTTGGCAGGATAAGAACAATCTATTTCTTTGTCTGTAAGAAAGCATGACAGTGGGTGCCAATATAGTGACTTTTATCTAAAAAGGCAGAGGAAGTTCCCAGTGATAAGTCTAAAAATAATTTTACTTCAATAGTAACCTATACTTAAGTGTGAACCTATTTAAACTATTTCCTAATTTCTGAGATCATGCACAAAGAGACAAAGGTTTTAGATGAAAAAAAAAAAGAGAGATAATTTTGCAGTTAGAGAGATGTCTGATAGATGGAATAGCTTTATATATCCCTAGGACAAGATGGAAGAGCAGTTAAGTAAGAAAATGGAAAAACTTACAGGAAAAAATAGGGAACTTAAAGGGAAATTGAATTGGTTAATTCAAAATATATGAGGCTGAAATAAATCAGAATATTTTACCTCAAAATATGTTTCTTTGACATATTTTGAAATGGCCGCTGCAGAGTCAGCAAACTGAAGTGGCCTTGCAAATCTGTCTTTGTGGGGAAAATTTGTATCTTTAGAGAATCTCCATTAAGATAGCCACACCTCTTCTTTCTATTTCTTTCTGGGATCCAGGAGAGATTGAGAGTCTGACATCTTTAAAAGTCTGAAAAGAAACATTTACCATCTGTTCTCTCTGAGGGAAGCTTCATCTACATAACAGGGCCACCATTGATAGTCAAGCTTCTCCCTTACTTTCTGTGATAACTCATTTTGCCAATAAACCTGGTTTATCAACATAACCTGTTTGGAGCCATGCTCTGAGTCTGCATTCTTTACTGCGGCCTCAGGATGGTATTGTAAACCAAAAAGTATCTGAGATAAGTCTCAATCAATTTGGAAGTTTATTTTGCTAAAGTTAAGAATATGTACATGGCACAGCCTCAGGAGGTGCTGACAACATGGACCAAGGAGGTCACGCTACAGCTTAGTTATATATTTTAGGGAGACATAAGACATCAATCAATACATGTAAGATGTACATTGGTTTGGTCTGGAAAGGTGGGACAACTCAAAGTGGAGGCTTCCAGGATATAGATGAATTCAAAGATTTTCTGATTGGGAACTTGTTGAAAGACTTTGTCTAAAGACCTGGAATCAATAAAAGGGAGTATCTAGTTTTATTCTGAAGCTCCTGTGTATATACATTAAATAAATATGATTGCCCTCTCTGCTTTTAATCTGCCTGATGCCAGTAACTTTTCAGTGAGCCTTTAGGGGTTCAATAGCCATGGCTCCCACATGACCAACTAAGTGTAACCAGGCTATGTACAGGGAACATAGATGGCTAGGAGAGAGACGGACAAGCAATGAACAACAAATAGTGCAAAACAAAATATCATTTGGTTATATTGGGATGAGGGTTACATAACAGAAGAGGATAAGAGGACAAGATTTTTTCCTAGAACTGAATATTATACCTTTGCTTCCCATCAGAAGAGAAAATAAACCCATTAAGCTGGAAAAAAGCAATAGCTGTTTAAAAAAAAATGACCAAGCCCTTGATTGCTTATTAAGCCTTCTTACACAGATTACCCCATGTCCATCACTCTGCAAGAGCAGCACAGATCTGTGAAAGAAGAAGAATTAGCTTCATTTAATTAAATGATTTCTTTTTCTCCTGTTTCCCTCTTTCTTGTCCCTGAGTAATGTAAGGGCAGGACAGAAGTAATTCAGGAAACCAGCATTTTGATTATGTCACTAAATAATGTGTAACTTTCTATAAATTACCTAGGCTATTTGTACTATAGTTTTGTTTTCTGTAAAATCAGGTGTGGGCTAGGATGCTCTCTAAGGGAACCTTTCACCTCTGAAACTTTGTGGTTCTTGCTATCCACATATCTACATATTAGTGCTGGCCCATGATACCTTCAAAGAAGAATCTGCTTTTCTAAATATAGTACTTGTACCTAAGAACACTATGAAGACTATAATGTAATAAATTAAAATTAGGTTGTAAATCTTTCAGTCCTTTTGGTAACCAATATCTCAACCAATAATCACTAGATTTTTTTTCCTTCCTTCTTTTTAGTCTCCTTATCTTTGAATAAAATTTGAAATGCATCCGTCTCAGCCTATGCCACCTAAAGATTTTAATTTTCACAGAATAGATGAGACTATTTTCTGGTGTTAGTCTTTTAACCAAACACTGGATGAATATAAAATCTCTACCAAAACTGTGTACAAAGTAAATATAAATGTTTTAATGCTGGTAAGGGTTTAACATAAAATCTTCTACAAATTCACTTCAGGTTTAAAAAACAAGAAATTGGAAAAAAAAAAAAAAAAAAAAAAAAAAGCAACCATAAAAACCAAATCCAAAAGCAAACCAAAAAAGCCCCTTGAAGAATTAGCCATAAATCATCAAAACATGGTTTGAGGCTGGTCCCTTTGTAACACTAAGAATTATAAGATGGTTTAGTTTCAATAATAGATAAAATAACAAATCCCCAGAAGAAAATTCTCCCTTCCTTTAGGAATCAAAGAAATAAAAGTTTTAAACATGGGTGGCAACCATTCCAATCCACTCCCTATTGGCTCCTAGGTTTGTAGACCTATGGAGAGGAGTAAATGACCAAGTAAAAACCTTCAGCAGGATGCGATAGTTATGATTGTGCACTAGAAAGATTAAAAAAAGTCGATCCCTGAAGGGCTCAGAGTCGGAAGAGAAATGAAGGAATAATTGTTGACAATTGTTTAAGAACCTTTCAAAAGGAAAGGAAAGAAAAAGAAAGAAAGAAAAGAAAGAAAGAAAGAAAGAAAGAAAGGAAAGAAGAAAAAGAAAGAAGAAAAAAAGAAAGAAAGGCCAGGAGGCAGGAAGGAAGGAAGGGAAGGAGGAAGGGAAGAAAGGAAGGAAGGAGAGAGAAAGAGAAAGAGAAAGAAAACAAAAGAAAGGAGGAAGAAGAGAGAAAGAAAAATAAAGAAAAGAAAGAAAGAAAGAAAGAAAGAAAGAAAGAAAGAAAGAAAGGAAGGAAGGAAGGAAGGAAGGAAGGAAGGAAGGAAGGAAGGAAAAGAAAGAAAAGAAAAGAAAAGAAAAGAAAAAAGAAAAGAAAAGAAAGAAAGTTAGGTATGGTGGTGTGAGACTGTGGTCCCAACTACTCAGGAGGCTGCGGTGGGGGAAGTTCTGGACCCAGGAGGTCAAGGCTGCAGTGAGTCATGTTCATGCCACTGCCCTTCAGCCTGGGCAACAGAGTAAGACCCTGTATCAAAACAAAACAAAATATTTTCTTGCTAAATTTCATTTGGTAACATGGCATAAACTTTCATCCTTGTAGAATTGTTTTAATTAAAATATCTGAAACTTTTGAAATAGTTTTAATAAAGATGAGCACAAAACAAATGATTTCAGTTATTATTTTTTATTATATACATCTTCTCTCTCTCTTTCTTTCTTTTTTTTTTTGTCTTTGTATTTATAACAAAGTCATTTATAGTGGACTTGCCATTCAACTTGTCTTGGGTTGTTTTATATAACGATATCTACTGACCTTTCAGTATTTTCAAGCTTTATTCATGAACGTTAGTATAGATACCTATTAAGTATCCTGTGTTGTCTTGAATTATAGAAAAGAATGTGTGTTTAGACAACAATTAATAAGGGTAAAATACAATGTTTATTTTATAATCTTATTATGGTACTTCTAAAGGAAAAAGGTTTATGAACGGTCCAGGTATTTCCCCAAAGGGTAGAGTGTTTAGAAACCTCTGGTAAAGCCATGTTCTATCAGTCTTACCTACTCAGTGCCCTTCCTTTTAGTAGGATCTCACTTTAGAACTATTCTGGAATCAGAGCTTCTCAAATGTTTGGAATGTAAATATTTCTGAAATGAATTATTTAGCCAGCTGCCTGCTTTACACAGAGGATGAAGCATGCATCTTGACTTCTTTGATGTAATTCAGGCTTTTAATTTTGAGCTTCACGATAGCGCTGTAACACCCTACTAAGCCAAGGAGGCCCTTGGTTGAACATCGCCAGGTTCTGTGTTTACCTCATTCTGATGTTTGTGCTTGCTTGCTTTGATTCTGCAGTGGGATTCTCTCACTAGCACCCTTTGGTTTCTGTAAGACTATCGCTTATTATGCCTGTCAGTTACTCTTTGTAATGAGAAAGGCTGTTATTAATGTGACTAGCCCAAGGTCAACTAATACGTATACAATAGGCTCTTGTATAATGGAAAGCCTTGAATTATTCTACATTTCGTTTGTTGCACGAATAGAAGCTTAAAATAGCTTAAGAACTTGTGATCTGAAACCACGTGACCTGGTTCAAATTGTAACTCTGTCAGTAGCTATATGAAATTGGCCAAATTGCCCGGGCGCGGTGGCTCACGTCTGTAATACCAGCACTTTGGGAGGCCAAGGCGGGCGGATCATGAGGTCAGGAGATCAAGACCATCCTGGCTAACATGGTAAAACCCCGTCTCTACTAAAAAATACAAAAAACTAGCCGGGCGAGGTGGTGGGCGCCTGTAATCCCAGCTACTTGGGAGGCTGAGGCAGGAGAATGGTGTGAACCCAGGAAGCGGAGCTTGCAGTGAGCCAAAATCACGCCACTGCCCTCCAGCCTGGGCAACTGAGTGAGACTCCGTTTCAAAAAAAAAAAAAAAAAAAAAAGAAATTGGCCAAATTGCTTAACCTCTATGTCCCTGGGTGTACACATCTATAAAATTGGGCATGAATAATATAACATATTTAATAGGTTTTTATAACAGTTACCTGAGTCAATATTTATCAAGCACTTAAAATGACATTTGTCACATAATAAGTACAAGTAGGTATTTTTATCTACTTAAATTGTACTATTTTTGCTTTTCTTCTGTTTTCCCAATAGTATTTAAAAATTAGAGCTATCAAAAAATGCTTCTGCTAAATCTTATTATTATGCTAAATAAATGTCTCTGAAAGTTACTTAAACTGCATGCATTAGAATTCAAGGAAAAGAAGTTCTTCTGAACTGTAAGTGATGAGCAGCTATAAGGCAACTTTAGGTAGTTGTCTTTTCTTACAGAATATGCTTGTGTCTTTTCCCTCACTAGATTGTGAGCTTATTGATTATGTGGACTTTTCATTTCCTTTTACGTGTTGTAAATTTCTATAGGATTTATCAATTTTAGTGCCTTATTTGCACATGGCTTTCTTTCATGAAAAACTCTCCTGCCAGAAGCCCTGCTTTTCTGAAGGAACAAGCTAAACAAATGTGTTCTGTAATGTGAGTCCCTGCAGATATGGGTATATTAGTTGTAAGATACAGCCAATGACCAAGATTATTGAACAAGGTAGAATCGAGATATAGGCATATTGGTTAAGGACAGGCCAATTAAAGACTGATGATGTGACCTGGATATAAGAGCTCTCTCCAAATGGGAATGCTGATGATTAGCTCAATTCATTATAATTTTTTTTAAGTATTTGAATTGGGATGTGGTCTGCATGTTAGAGTCTCAGTAAGAGTTGAGGGAATAAATATAACCCCGCCTTTTCTTCTTACTCTATTTTTAAGTAGCTGCTTAATTTTACTAGTAATAATTTGAATAGATGTTTGTTAAAAATGTCTTTTATTACTTCTGCTTTGAAACAAACAATAAGATATGAACAGGCAACTCATGATGCATTAGTCTGTTGGTTTAACTCCTTAATATATAAAAAGCTTTTGAGTGAAAATATTTAACCAAATTCCTGACACAACCATATTCCATGGCTGCCCTTCTACCTTTCCATGTGGGGATTGTAAGATCCTGAAATTTTTTAAAGAACGTATTTTATTAACTGATTCAATTTATTCAATAAAGTTTGTCTTAATCAGAGTTTTTATGTCTTTTGGTCAGGTTTGGTAAATTTTACCACTTCAAGAATTTGTTAATTTCATCAAAATGGCCAAATATATTGGCATATAATTATAAACAATTCCTCTTATTATGTTTTAAATATTTATATTATCTTCAGTTATGCTATCTGTTTCATTCAGATAGATAACTTTTGGTAACTTGGGTTTTCTCTGTTTTCATGAAAATCTTGTAATATAATTTTGAAAAGTATCAACTAAAGTCTACATTTTACTCAGATTTCCATGATATTTACCTATGTGGCATTTTCTGTTCAGAATCTCATTCAAGATAGTTTATTACATTTCGTTGTTACATTTCATTATTCTCCTACAGTTTGTGACAGTTAGACTTTCTTTGATTTTAATCACCTTGACTATTTTAAGATTATTGGGTGGCATTTTGTAGGAGATCCTTTATTTGGGATTTGTTAGATGTTTTTCTCATGATTACAATGGGATTATGGGTTTTGGGGAGGAAAATCATAGAGATAAGTACCTTTCTCATTGTATCACTGTTGATGTTAAACTTGATAACCTGGTTGATGTAGTGTTTGTAAGGTTTCCTTTGTGTAAAATTACTCCCTTTTTTCTCCTCTTTCCATACTACATGCTTTTACAGGAAGTCACTACCTGTCATCTACAATATGAAATAGGAAGTTAGGCTACACCCCCTTAGAGGATCTCTTAGTATTTCCAGTCTCTGTGTTTTAGTCAGTTTTGTGCTGCTATAACAGAACATCACAGACTGGGTAATTTGTAAAGGATAGAAATTTATTTCTCACAGTTCTAGAGGCTGGGAAGTTCAATACCAAGGTACTGGTATCTATGAGGGCTTTCTTACTCTGTTCTCACACGGCAGAAGGCATCACATGGTAGAAGGACAAAGAGAGGGTGACAGAGACCACACCTGAAACCTCCCTTATTAAAGCATTAAATCCAAACATGAAGGTGGTGCCCTCATGTTCTAATCACCTCTTAAAGTTCTCACCTCTTAATACTGTTACAGTGGTGATTACATTTCAACATGAGTTTTGGAGGAGACATTCAAACCATAGCACCCTGTGATTAAATTTAATGAAATACTACAATGCAATTCAGACAGGACTACTTGTGGTCCAAACCCTTTATGAATTTGCCTAGTTTGGGTCACCCCACCAGGTAATAAACCATGATGAATACTGAGGGCAAAGGGAAATATGGAATGGGTAGTGGAAAGAGATAGTTATAAATAAAGGCTAACAATCACACGACCAGTTACCGAAACTAGAGCTGTAACTTACATGAATTTTTAAAATTTAATTAAAAGGATGCCGTTGCATATGTGTGCAGCAATATCTTTGTTTTCTACCCTCCTTTATCCTCTTATTATGTAACATAAAATGTATTGACTATACATCATGTATTTGAATATTGTACATATATTTACATTGTATTTAAGTTATAGGCTATATAGCTTTACATTGCGTTTAAGTTATAGGCTATAAAAGAAAAGAGTAAATGTTGTTATGGACTTTGCATCATTTTCTGGGGACTTAAAGCACTTTTTCTGTAGGCAGGATAGCTATATCATGTTAGGTGAAAGTATGAATTTGCTCTGTTTTTATTTGTAGCTTAAGTATGATGTAAGGAGATGAGTATGGGTGGCACATTGACAAGGGCCGGACATGTGATGGTTAATTTTATATCAGCTAGCCTGGTCTATGTGGCTCAGATATTTGGTCAAACCTTTTTCTGGATGTTCTGTGAAAGTATTTTTAGGATGAGATTAACATTTAAGTCAGTAGACTTTGAGTAAAGCAGATTATCCTTCATAATGTGGGTAGGCCTCATCCAGTCAGCTAAAGGCCTTAAAGAACAAAGACTGACTTCCCCTGAACAAGAAGGAGTCCTGACACCAGGCGGCCTTTGGAGTTTGCTCTTAACTCTTCTCTAGATGTCCAGCCTGCTGTCTATTACTGCATATTTTGGTCTTGCACCTCCACAGTTGCATGAGTTGATTCCTTAAAATTTCTCTGTCTCTCCCCATACATACATATATATGTATATCCTGTTTGTTCTTTTTCTCTGGAGATCCCTTATGAATACAGAGCCCTTAATATATTAATCATATTTGTTTTGAATTTTCTATCTGATAATTTCAAAATTAGTGTCCTATGAGAGTTGGCTTTGATGATTGCCTCGTCTCTTCAGGCTGTGTTTTTTCTTGCCTGTGGCATGCCTTGAAATTTTTAGTTGAAAGTTGGGTATATTATATGAGGTAATAGGAAACTGAGATATATAGGTCTTTAGTGTGAGGATTTATATTATTTTGATGAGGATTTGGGCTGTATTTAATATTTATTCCAGCTACAGATACCAGAGGTTTCAAATTCATCTAAAGTATTTCTTTCCATCTGCCCTCCTTATCTTGACCCTCCCTGAGTGCTCCTCTTCAGAGAGTATCTGCATCTTGCAGCCCTATCATTCTCTGTTCAGCTATTGGTGTGGTTCTTGGTGGTATGTGGATAAGGTGTGAGGGAAGAGGGGCTTTCTAGAATCTTCCGATGCAGTCTCAATCTTTGATTGGCCTTTGTCTCAGGACTGCAACTAAGAGAAGAGAGAAAAAGGAACCAGTTAGACAGAGAACTACAGCAAGTCCTTGGTCGAATTCCTTTTTTAACAAAGGAACAGCTTGAAAGACCAAGCTGCAAGCAAAGATAAAGGGGCTAGGTCCACCATAAAAAATGCCTTTTGTATAACTAACAAGGGTCACAGACAAGGGGAGCTGCACAGAACCAGGCACATCTGTCCATCCACAGTGGAGAAGTGCATCCCCTAACACATGCACAATAAGGGAAATTAAGCAACATGGAGTAACTTAGGCTAAGAATCTGCAAGTACACTAAAAGGACAGGGAGGAGCTCTCAGGAATTTGCACCTTATGCAAATGAAACACTTAACCCTAACCAGTTTTTTATACCTTATGTGAATGAAACATTCCTCTCTAGTAACCTGTTTATAAAAGCCTTTGTGCAACTGTAGAATGGCAACCCTTTTGTCGTCTTCACTGCAGAGAGCTTTCTTCTTTCACCTATTAAATTTTCACTCCATCCTCAACCCATGTGTCCACGCTCTTTAATTTTCTCTGTGGTGAGACAAACAACTGGGGTCCTACTTCAAACAACAAAATTGAAACATTGTGGTGTATTGGCAAGACTGCAACATAACTTTTCACAATTGTTTCTCCAGTGGTGTGGCTTGTGCATGCCCTGTCTCTTACTCCCTACTTTGGCTGTAGCGTTCCAAATATAGTTCCTGGAATCCCTGATTCCTGCTGATTATACTTTTCCTCCTCTGCTTCCTTTTCCTCCCCACATTCATCCCCTCACCTCCATAGATGAGATAGCAAGGCTGGAAAGAGCTGCGGTATAAAGTAATTTTCTCAGAACTGTTCTCTGGGCAAAGTCCTTTTTCCTGGAGATTAGACCTTCATTATGGGGAAGGTTGTGGAGGTATTTTACAATGTTTACTCTTTCCCACCTCCTGCCAGAGCTATGAGGGGATCTTTCTTGGCTCCTTATTGTGAGAACCAGGTAGGGTTCATTGAGGAAAAGCATGGGATCCTGGTGGCTCCCCTAAGACTGAAACTCCCCAAATTTTGTGTCTCTCACTCTAGTCTACACTCAGCCATCATCAGTAGGAATACATCATTACAATTTAAGTTTGTGGCTACAAGGGCTTCTCTTCTGGATAAGCGGATCTGGGCTGTGGTGTCTTTCTGTTTTTATCTGTTCCTCCAGGTTTTGCAGTACCAGTTGGCCTCACAACTGTAGTTCTGTGATAGGTTTGAAAAAATTAGTTTGACTGAACTTTTCTCATTTTAAACACAGGAATGATGACTACCAAGTTCTTTACGTGATGGAAATAAAATAGGAAGAGCTAGGAAATATTTCCCTGTGGTCAAAGAAATGATTCTGAAATAATTTAGTCCTTTCATTTTTGTTGATGTGTGGTTTACAAACCAGCTTATCTTCAATTTTGTGCATTTTAAAAGAATGTAAATTCTGTATTCTCCATTTGGGGTGTGGTGTAAATTAGATCAAGTTTTTAATTATGCTGTTTACATTTCCTAAATCTTTACATGAGTGTTATTCATTTATTCTGTTATTTATTGTGTTTAATATATATTTATGAAGTTGGCTATTTCTATTTTACTACATTTCCTGAGGATAAAGAGTTCATGCCTAATGCAATATATGCAGATTTGCAATTACTATATGTGTTGTTGTTGCATGAACTCTTTATCCTTAGGAGACTTCCCTATTTATCACTACTTATAATTTTTTACTTCAAATTTTATTTGTCTGATATTTATATAGCAACCATTCTGTTCAATGCTTATTGACATAAATTCTTTCATAATTTTACTTTTGGTCTTTCTTTGTCTTCATACATTTATGGAAAAGACAATTGCATTTTGTTTTTGTTTACTAGTTTGTTTTAATCAATTTCCATCATCTTAGCCTCTTATTTGGAATATTTAGTCTATTTATATTGCTAATTTTTCTGATTCATGATTTATGCCACTTTTGTGTTTATTTTTCCTTGAGCTTATAGAGACTTTTAAAATTCATAGGTTGGTATCTTTCTTCTATTGTGGAAAATCCTTGTTCATTATCCTTTTAAATAGTACTTGTATCCCATTCTCTCCTCTCTTTCTGGGAGCTAAATCACACACGTGTATGAACATTTCAAAACCACATCACAAGTCTTTACACCCTTATCACATTTTTTCATTTTTGTCTTTTCTGTGAATCTGTTTATATATGATGTTTTGATCTATTTTTTAGCTTACTAATATTGTCTGTACTATTTCTGATTTATTTTTAAGTCAAATTTTAAGTTCCATATGAAATGTTATATTCCAAGTTATGAAATATTTTATTCTTTTGTCTAGAAGTAATATTCTGAAGAAATTAGTCTTTTTCTGCCTCATATTCTACTCTATTTTCTTCTACATCTTGTCTGATGACTCTAATAGATGGTCAAATTTGTGTTGTTTCTACTGTCAGTTTTTCTCTTGTTTATCCGCCATATGATATTGTCTCTTCACAAGCCTCGTAATTCTTGATTGAATGCTGGGAAGCATTGTTGTATATCATGCTATCTTTCTCCAGCAAGGGTCCACTCTTTCCTTCGTAAGGAGGAAGCTGATTAGGTTAACTCAATCAGGTATGAAGCTGAGGCAAGGCTGGGAATTTGTTTTGGTAAGAACTCATCTACCACTACATTTTTCCTTTGCTTATACAGAATGTCAAGGCATTCATTTTATATGTTCACCAGGATGCCTCTCCCTGGAAGACTCTAACCTCTCATCTTTTCTCCTCAGCACGAGAAAATGATGGTCTAATTTCCTGAGATTGTAATGTTAGCCCTTTGACCTCCTGTGCTCTGTAGCACAGGAATTTGATAAATGTCTTGAGGTGTAAAGTGATTGTATGTACCAATTTTGTTACTCCAGCTCTATAAAACCACTAAAAAAAATTCATCCTGGTCCTACTGGCCCCCGGTTGGGGCCCTCTGTCTAGACAAAGCCTAGACTCTCATCAATTTGCCCTCACCAGAAATAGAAAATGTCTCCAGGGAGGAAATAGATGCTGACAATCAGTGTACCAATTTGTAATTCTCACATTTCGGAAATGTTAGTCCCTTTTATTGAATATTGCTTCATATATTTCTGATGTTTTTAAACAGATATATTTAAAAAGCTTTTTAAAAGTCTTTTCCTGCACATCTGCTGGACACTTTGCCATTATATTAGGTAATAGAAATCTGTTCCTATAACCACCACCATTTGGTACCGCCAGCAGGGCCTGAAGCCTGCCCTGACCTAGGTCTTTTGGTAACCAGTATCTTTTCTGGTTCTCCTTATTATTTTCCTTTGCATGATCCTCTCCAAAATTAAATATATTCCTGTCATTCTTTCACTTATACTCATTTAATTTTTAAAAAATCTATGCTTCAAAGTATTATTCAACCACAATAACTATTTTCTAGGCATAGACTTTACTGTTGTAAATACAAAAAGGAAAAAAAAAACACACACACAATCTCTGTATTCCCATAGATAAATCTATGTATATGAAATAGTATATGGCTACTCGACATCTCACTTTAATCAACATTATTTCACCATGACTACTCCTCATTCTGCACCATACTATGTGTGTTAGGCCATTCTTGCATTGCTGTAAAGAAATAACTGAGACGGGGTAATTTATAAAGAAAAGAGGCTTAATTGACTTATGGTTCTGCAGGCTGTACAAGAAACATGGCACCACAATCTGCTCAGTTTCTGGAGGGGCCTCAGGGAGATTTTACTCATGGCAGAAGGCGGCGCATGCAACTCACATGGGGAGAATGGAAACAAGAGGGAGTGGGAGGAGGTATTTCATACTTTAAACAACCGGATCTCTTGAGAACTCACTACTGTGAGGACAGCACCAAGCCATGCAGCATCTGCCTCCATGAACCAAACACCTCCCATCCAGTCCCACCTCTGACATTGGGGATTGCATTTCTACATGAGATTTGTGCAGGCACAAGTATCCAAACTGTATCACTGATGTCTAAAATTATCCTTTTGTTTTCTAAAAGTGTAAAGCTTATTTTGGTCTTACTGTCTTTAGTGTATAGATCATATTTCCCCGCTCTCTATATAACTTTTATTCTTCCTTCAAAATTCTGCTCAATAAACACAACTTTAAATCTCATCTCTTTCTTCCTCTCATCCTTCCGTATGCTGATTAGGGAAAAATAATCCTTTCAAAATAATACTTATTTCAATAATTCACAACTGTTTAGGAAAAATAATTATTTCTACTACATATAACAGTTTGTAATTTGCATCAAATTCCACATAATAGGGAGAAAAGAATAGCTTCTCTTAAGAGGTAATGGAAATCATATTTTTAAAAAGTATTAATCTTATTATGTCCTTGGTATAAATTAATCTAAGTCACATTTGGAAAAGTATGAATAATTGCCAAATACATTAAAAATTATATTTTCTTTTCTTAACAAATTTATGTAAAATATTTATTTACAGCAATATACTTAAATAGGTTATTCTACTGACAGACAAGTCATACTGAATACTAACTTCTCGGGAAAAAACAACTATGTTCAGTTTAACATATGGAGTAGCATTTTATGACTCTAAAACTTATTTACAAAATATTTTTGCATATTAACTTGAAGACCAGATTATTGCTACCACAGTAATAACTCCCCCTATTTTAGGTGTCATATTTGTCTATGAAATCAAATGCTTTTTGTAATACAAATGTCTCTGTCTTCAATAAAGTGAGTTCTGTGGGTTAAGTTCTGTGGGCTGCACAAAGTTTCTATGCAGAAAAGGCTAAAGTTTTTTTTGTTGTTGTTGTTTTTTTTTTTTTTTTTTTTTTTTTTTTTTTTTTAAAAAAAAAAAGGTAAAAAAATTATATTTTTTTTTTTTTTGCCTTAGCAAAAAAATACGGTCAAAAACTTAGATTTTTAATTTTTTAAATTTTATTTTATTTTTTATTTTCTCTGTTTTATTATTATACTTTAAGTTCTAGGGTACATGTGCACAAAGTGCAGATTTGTTACATATGTATACATGTGTCATGTTGGTGTGCTGCACCCATCAACTCGTCATTTACATTAGGCATATCTCCTAATGCTATCCCTCCCCACTCCCCCCATCCCATGACAGGACTTTCTTCACAGAATTGGAAAAAACTACTTTAAAGTTCATATGGAACTGAAAAAGAACCTGCATTGCCAAGTCAGTCCTAAGCAAAAAGAACAAAGCTGGAGGCATCACGCTACCTGACTTCAAACTATGCTACAAGGCTACAGTAACCAAAACAGCATGGTACTGGTACCAAAACAGAGATATAGACCGATGAAACAGAGCCCTCAGAAATAATACCACACATCTACAACCATCTGATCTTTGACAAACCTGACAAAAACAAGAAATGGGGAAAGGATTCCCTATTTAATAAATGGTGCTGGGAAAACTGGCTAGCCATAAGCAGAAAGTTGAAACTGGATCCCTTCCTTATACCTTATACAAAAATTAATTTAAGATAGATTAAGGACTTAAATGTTAGAACTAAAACCATAAAATCCCTGGAAGACAACCTAGGCAATACCATTCAGCTCATAGGCATGGGCAAGGACTTCAAGACTAGAACACCAAAAGCAATGAAAACAAAAGCCAAAATAGACAAATGGGATCTAATTAAATGAAAGACTTCTGCACAGCAAAAGAAACTACCATCAGAGTGAACAGGCAACCTACAGAATGGGAGAAAAGTTTTACAATCTACCCATCTGAAAAGGGCTAATATCCAGAATCTACAAAGAACTTAAACAAATTTACAAAAATATCAAACCACCCCATCAAAAAGTGGGCGAGGGATATGAACAGACACTTCTCAAAGGAAGACATTTATGAAGCCAACAGACACATGAAAAAATGCTCATCATCACTGGCCATCAGAGAAATGCAAATCAAAACCACAATGAGATACCATCTCACACCAGTTAGAATGGCAATCA
>NW_016804113.1:300849-335051 GCF_001698545.2 Rhinopithecus bieti | reverse complement strand
TCTTTCTTTCTTTTTTTTTTTTTTTTTTTTTTTTTGAGACAGAGTCTCACTTTCTCACCCAGGCTGGAGTGCACTGGCGCTATTTCAGCTCACTGCAACCTCCACTTCCCAGGTTCAAGGGATTCTCCTGCCTTAGCTTCCGGAGTAGCTGGGATTACAGGCACCTGCCACCACGCTCAGCTAGTTTTTGTATTTTTAGCAGAGACAGGGTTTCGCAATGTTGGCCAGGCTGGTCTTGGACTCCTGACCTCAGGTGATCCACACCACTTGGCCTCCCAAAGTGCTGGGATTTCAGGTGTGAGGCACCGCGCCCGTCCGATTCACTAGAATTGCTAATGCACAAAACACTCTAATTGTGAACATATAGTATGATGATTTTGATCATGCCTGAGACAAAAATATTGTCATCTATGGACGGCATGGTGCTTAAGGCAGCCTTGCATAAAGTATCTATGTAGAGAGAGAGAGAGAAAGTGAGAGAGAGAGAGAGAGAGACAGAGAGAGAGAGAGAGAGAGAGATTAGATAAATAAATAGAACATAATTATATTCCATATTGGTTAGTAACTAATGAATACCATCAAATACTCTCTCCTATACTTGAATATGAAAAATATATCCAGAGGCTTACAAAGTATTGTAAAACACATCGTGCAAGACAGTGTGGCTATTCCTCAAGGATCTAGAACTAGAAATACCATTTGACACAGCCATCCCATTACTGGGTGTATACCCAAAGGATTATAAATAATGCTGCTATAAAGACACATGCACACGTATGTTTATTGTGGCACTATTCACAATAGCAAAGACTTGGAACCAACCCAAATGTCCATCAATGATAGACTAGATTAAGAAAATGTGGCACATATACATACTATGCAGCCATAAAAAATGATGAGTTCATGTCCTTTGTAGGGATGTGGATGAAGCTGGAAACCATCATTCTCAGCAAACTATCGCAAGGACAAAAAACCAAACACCGCATGTTCTCACTCATAGGTGGGAATTGAACAATGAGAACACTTGGACACAGGAAGGCGAACATTATTTTTAATATTTTGTTATGTCCAATAATTTGGCAGGGAGGCGAGAGATGATGCATCTAAATCAAGTGTACCTTTCACAGTTCTGTTTCATATACAAGGGGAGCTACTGAAACCAAGTCATGTAAAGGTAAATTATTGCTTATTGGAAGAAATTTAAAAGCAGCAAAACAAAACAAAACCCACTATGCACATATTTCCCCAGTGTTACAATGTAACACAGACAGATATACCTCAACTGGGTATTGCGGAGCCAGCTGAACCATAGAGAAAGCTTCAGAAGAGGAACCTAATCCGCATAGAACTGCATATTTGTAAAGAAAGCAGGGCAGAAAACATCTGGGAGACCGGGAGCTCCTTGGTCTAGAAAAAAAAGGGGAACTTCTGCAACTCAGTGCTTCTACCAAACTGTTTTACATTGAGCTAACTCAGGTTTGCTGTGGCAGCTCCTTGATAATCAAAGAAAGGGAAAGCAGTGAGCCTTCAGGGCATCATTCTGATCTTTATATAGCACTGAATTTCATTTAAAACCTCTAAAATGCAGTTTTGATAATTTCATAGTGCAAAGTTATGGTGAGTAAATAAGCACATGTATAAATATGTGTTCAACATCTATACCTCTTTAGCCAGATTCGTTTAGATTAAGGTGTTTGGCTAATTTATTATTTCTAGTTCATTGAGGATTAATTCATTTATGAAGATAAATAATTTTCATTGTGATTGTATAAAAGAACAAAATGGAAGCAGTGTAATTAAATTTGCTTTGGAGATATTTTCAATAAAGGGAAACTGGTTATTAAAATTTACAGTATAAATAACAAATTAGATCACTTTGAAAAGAGAGGTTTGGAAGGTTTTCTTGAAATTGTATTATGCATGGCCAGTCAGTTTCAATGAGATTGTATATATATTTATATATACAAAATACTTTTAAAAACCCTAACAATGTTGGGTATAATTTTATTTAATAAAGAATTACATTGCTTAATTCACATATTAAATTCTAGGAACTTAGATCACTTCTGAGCCCTGCATTTTCTGCCAGGCATCTGGTACAATAAGATCACCAGAGTGCTGTCATTGTTCTTACTTCCTCTTTTTCTCCTACCAGGTTATTTAAATGCTCTCCCATTCTTGAAAAATACAGATTGTATTTTCTTTTGTATAGGCAGACACATCCATTAGAAAGTGCCCCTAAATTGATATTTACCTCCCTGATTCTCAATCCTCAATTCTAGCAAAGCTAATTATCTAATCTTGGCATCTGTGAAGAGAGCTCTAGCTTCTGAACACAATCTACAGAAAAGTGATCTATGCTGTCATGGAGATAGTAACAACTGTATATTCCAGAAGTTCAAGGTCTGAGAACTTTTAGGACAACCTTTATTAGTCATGAATTGCCAACTTGAGTTCTAGTTTCTTTTCCATGTTGGTGTTTAGGATTTGGAAATCTTTACAGCATTCTGAGGCCACTGAGAAAGCACTGGTGGATGTTCCTATAGATTGTTAAATCACACAAAGTGGTTGTTGTTTAAGGCTATTTTCAGAGTTTACATTGTCACCAAATAAATACCATTACAGCTCCAGCTCCAGTGATTTTCCTGATACGCAAAGAATGCTTTGATTTTTTTTTTTTCCAAAAGTGCATTTTTAAAGAATATGTCAACTCCAGCTATGGTAGTTCTTTGGTCTCTTTGTATTGCAATCAGTGGAGGGCTTCTTTCCCTCCCCCCAAACATTTATTTTAATATCCATAAAAGTTGTCTTTTCTTTTCAACGAAATGGTGGACCATGGAGTTGAATGTAATGTGTCCTTTATTTGTTCAGTGTGAGAGCAGGTAATAGTTTTATCAGAAGAGAGTAATATATTGAATTTATTTTCTTTTAAAAAATATTTTCAGATTTATTTTGAAAATTTTCTACCAGATGAATTTAAACTATTTTCATTGCATCCAAAATGGAAGTTTTGGGAGTAAGTTTTCTTATTTCTTTTTTTTTTCTTTTTTTTTTTTTTTTTTTGACGACGGAGTCTCCGCTTGTCGCCCAGGCTGGGACTGCAGTGGCCGGATCTCAGCTCACGCAAGCTCCGCCTCCCGGGGGTTCGCCCACTTCGCCCTTGCGTCAGCGGGCCTCGCCGAGTAGCTGTGACGACAGGCGCCCACCACCTCGCACGGCTAGTTTTTCTGTATTTTCCACGTAGAGAGCGGGGTTTCACGGTGTTAGCCAGCCAGGATGGTTTCGATGTTCTGATCTCGTGATCCGCCCGTCTCGGCCTCCCAAAGTGCTGGGATTACAGGCTTGAGCCACCGCGCCCGGCCAGTTTTCTTATTTCTTAAATGAACAGAGGGATTTTAAGAAAATACCGTAAGAGTTTTAAAGGCCAGTATTTTGGAAAGTGTTCTGCCACACTTCATGTGCAGATCATGGATATGCAGCTACCCATGACAGAAAATTAATAGACCATCTTAATGACCTTCTGATTTTTCCTGTTGCTCAAGCAGCTGACTCAATCCCCAACAGCTATAATTAAACAGAGCAATCTGTCAAGGAAGATAGTTGTTCTTGTTAATTTGGTAAACCACCATATTCGCTTTTCCTATTCTGCTCTGTGGCTGACACACAGTCTTTATAGCTTTTTGCCAAAGCAAGCTGCCAGGGATTAAAACTCTAAGCAAGCAGCCTGTAGAATACAGTTGAAGATGCTGGAGAATTGTGGCATCACTTCGCTATTTTCAGTTTTGAAACTAGATGTTCTTGAGGCAAATACAATAAAGAAATATGATTATGTTTTTAAGTTGGAAAAAATACAAGTTTCTAGCATTATGTTGTTGTCTTTTGTAACTGAGTCTCACAATCTCACATCTCACAATGGATCAGTTGGAAGTTACTCTTTCATAATACTGGAGAGAGGTGTGTCAAGCAGTTCGTTCACCTGAAAACTATTATCAGGTAAGTCAGATTCTCTTGTTGAACAAACACCTCTTATTCTTTCGTGCCCTCATAGCTTTCCTCCATTATAGCCCTCACCTATTGTCCACTTTGAGCAGGCAAGTCCTTCGTGTCTGAAAACCAACTTATACGAAACAGAAATAGTTTAATTCAGAAACAGGACCAATGCATATGCATACGTGTGAACATGGAGCAAAATACTTTGCAGCACAGTTACCATGTAATATCTATGTTTCGGTTGTGGTAGGTAAATAGCAGTGACAATCAGTAACACTTTCTAGGTAAAATAACCTCTAAGAATTTACACACTGAATATATACACTTGCTGAGTTGATGTTGCAGCCAGAGGTTTTATGACATCCTTATCTTCTCGATTGAGATTGTCACAAATAAAATTAGAATTATGGCCGGGCGCGGCGGCTCACGCCTGTAATCCCAGCGCTTTGGAACACAGAGGAGGACGGATCAGGAGGTCAGGGGATGGAGACTATCCTGGCTAACACGGTGAAACCCAGTCTCTACTAAAAATACAAAAAATTAGTGGGGCGTGGTGGGGCGCGCCTGTAGTCCCAGCTACTCTGGAGGCTGAGGTAGGAGAATCACTTGAACCCGGGAGGCAGAAGTTGCAGTGAGCCGAGACTGCGTCACTGCACTCCAGCCTGGACGACAGAGCGAGACTACGACAAAACAAAACAAAACAAAAAACAAAACAACAACAAAAAATTATAAAGCCCACTTCTTTCTGACTACACATGTATACAATTATTATGCCAATTAATTTACAAGCGTTAATAGTTAATCTCCTTTGTTTTTATTCCTCTTGTTCTTCCTTATCTGTAAAATTTAAGCTCTCAGGTAACGACAAGTATAGTATCATTTGTTTTCCTTCTTGTCTTCTACTACCACAGTTTGCCATCCAGCTATTAGTTAATTTCTAACTTTGCTCATCACAATTTTTAAAACAAGAAAATAAGGCAATTATTGGGTGTAGAAATATGATCCACATCTCTTGAAATATTAGAACTCAAAACCAGAAACTCAAAAAATTGCACTCTCTCTGTGCAAAAGTTTGTTCTTAACTTTATGTTAAAAATCAGAGCTCCTATGCTTTGTCCCATTTTAAAAACATCCTCTTATTAAAAAAGCATTTTATTAAGAATGTTCCATTATAGGAGAAGAAAACTGGCCCTCTAAATGAAACATATGTTTTTCATACATTTTCACTGGCAATGGCTGGACAGGAAAATCAATTTTAATGAACATTTTCTGGGCATTTCTGGGTCATTATGGCTGTACTTTGGTTGTAAGAGCTAGAAAAATATGTTGGCAGACACAAAGTGACACGTAAATTTATTTTTTATAAATAATTTTAGAAATGCTGCATAAACTTTAATCCCTAGTAAGATAAATCCCCCATAAAGCAATTTTATACTACCTGGTACCCTGATTGCCCAAGCAATAGACTTGTATGAGTAACGAGTGGCTTATTAGTTATGCCACTGTGCACTTTAATGTTTCTTAAGTATCCTGGATGAAAAGATAAATTTTAGAAAATTTCTCCAGAGAAAAAATTTATGTTAGGAAAAACGTGAAAATTGTGTATGTATGGTATCCATTGAAAGCATGATGAGCATTTTACATTGCTTGGTGACCTTTTAACTGAAAGAACAAAGGTGAAGACATTCAAAGACAATAATAATCCAAAAACAATAACCAGCATTCAAAGACAATAATCAGCCAAATAATTTAGTTGCTTTTGTCTATCTCCAAATATCTTTTGGTCTGTTTCAATCATTTTTGGACACTTCTCTGTTTTATTGCTCCAATTTATTGTCATTGCTATGGAATTAAACACAAAAAATGCTCTTTTTAAGCCTAAGTTATTGGGGTGAAATTTCAGAATATTGCCAAGAAGGCTGTGGGATCAACTGGGGAAGATTTGATGATTAGAAACTCAGTGTCAGGCTTGACACTTTTAGGCAGCTGGTAACTTTCCAACCAATCTTTCCAATTCATCCATTACTTGGATCAATAAAAGGAATCCTAGGAAAGAGAGCATCTGTTTCACCACTTTATGTCACATGCTCAACCCTGGACTTCAGATGGGCAAGACAATTCAAATATGGAACCACCCTACTCCCACAAAATGAAATGGAAAAGAGAAAGGAGATGTGATGTAAGGAAGTGGGAGTGAAAAGAAAGCTGTATAACCAATTAACAACAGCAATATCCAAAAACAAATATTCACTATGCTGTTTCTGAGGTGCTGAGTTTAACAATATGTTATTTCATATTAAAAAATACTTAGCTGCTCTTTATTTTGCAAGGGTGAGATTTCTGAGTTTTAAAGTATTTATTTAGAGAATCAAGTAAGAGGAATACAAATGTCATTTTGCATAACCCTAAACAAGAATCAATAAAATAACTCCCCCCGCCCGCCAAATGCTTTGATTGTATGTAGAGTCTTTTGCTGTTTACAAAGCATTTTAGCACCTATTATCTTATTTGTCTCTATTCAATCATAAGTTTAGTGGTAAAAGCATGGCTTTTTGTATTATTTTACAGATTAAATTGTCTCGATAATCAGAAAAATAGGTCTAAATGTAGAAAGGGCAATTCAAGAAATAGAAACAATGCTGTCTTCTTTTCACAGAGGTAGTGGAAATAAAGCAGAGAGGGCTGAATCGCTAGGTGCTCCATGAGCCTCTAGCATGCTATGTGTTTTTGCAGTTACTGAAGTGTTCATGCAAAGACAAATCACAGACAATCAGAAACGTTTAGGGTGGTTTAGCAAAAAGACAAGACTTTAAATGAAGAAAATGTTATATTCAACCTTTAAATTACTTGGCTAGGCAGGATGCGGTGGCTCACACCTGTGGTCCCAGCATTTTAAGAGGCCAAGGCGGGTGGATCGCTTGAGGCCAGGAGTTTGAAACCAGCCCAGAAAAAATGGCCAAACCCTGTCTCTAGAAAAAAAATTAACTGGATCTGGTAGCATTTGCCTGTGGGTCAAGCTACTCTGGAGACTGAGGTGGGAGGATCACCTGAGCGGGAGGAGGTTGAAACTGTAGTGAACAGAGATCATACCTCTGCCCTCCAGCCTGGGCACAAAGGGAGACTCTGTCTCAATAAATAGATAAATAAATCACTTGGATACTTAGAAACTTTGGTCTTTTTTTTTTTTTTTTTTTCCATCCATGAAGTCCATCTTAACCAGTATTGCTTTTATAACCTTCCTTGCATGCTGAATATATTCTGTAGTCTTTCCGCATGTTTGTATTTTGTATACTATATAGTCAAAATTTAAGATGGAGAGTATTTTCCAGATGAGAAAATATAAATCTATATCTCATGTATTGTTGAAGATATCATTTCAGATGGTAGCCAAAACCCAGAAGCGATTACTTACCCTTGACTGATTAATCAGAAAACAAATTTCCAATCTTTCTGGAATGTAAGACTAAAATCCAAACATTTGCTACTTTTAATAGAAAACTGAATTTCTCCTTGATGTTACATAACATAGAACCAAATACATATTTACTTTCAAGCAGATATATAACTGATTTTGCAGAGAAACTACCTTTCTGATCAAAGTTTCAATTTTTAAAGTTTCTAATTTCAATATTGAGTAGACACAAAGTGCTATTTATAAAATTTACATAATTTAGAAAGAATAATGTTACAATGATCAGCAATGTACTTACCACTTCATTTAAATTAAGAGACTATTATCATTTTTGAAGATCCTTTATGCCCTGTTCCAATCTACTTTGTTTCTTCTTCAGAGGTAACCATTATCCTAAATTTTACACTTTTTATTTTTTGCTTTTCTTGGTAGTATTATCACATACATTAATATTATTACATGTCACATATGCTAGTAGCCCTAAACACTTTTTTCATTTCTTGCATTTCTAACTTTATAAAAGAGAATCACAATGCATTCATTATGTAATTTTTTTTTGACTGAGCATTCTTTTCAGATTTTGCTTTATGGTACTTATAACTACAATTCTTTAATTTTCCAGCTGGGTAGTGTTATGAAGTCAATAATTTATTTATCCTTTCTCATTTTCCCTTTATTTGCTAACACAAAATGGAATATTGTGAAATTTTTGGAGGTGTCTCCCAGGGCACGTTTGAAGTTGATCCTCTAAAGTAAATGCCTAGGATTCAAATTGCTGTTTTATTGATATTCGCATCTTCAAATTTTGTTTGAAAATAAATATAATAGTTTGGATTCCTGAGAAGCAGGCCATGAAACAAGGAACAAAGTATGAGTAGTTTATCTGAAAGGTGATCCCAGAAGAAAGAGATATAAAAGGAAACAAATTCGCTCATTATTCAGCTAGTAATGGGTGAATTTTCAAGGAAGTTCCCACTGTGGATAACCGGTGCTTAATACTGCTGAGAACCTGTCATAACCAGTGTAGCATGTGGCTGGACTTCAGAAATATCCAGCCCCAAGTGTGAGGGAGCTGAAGCATTTACATACCAACTTTCCTGTTATTGGTTGAACGCTGCTCCGAGGGCCATTAATTCTCTAGCACTGCTGGCCTGCCCTGCCTGTGTGCTGTGCTGTGCATTCCTGGAGTGAGTATATGTAGATAAAACTCTCATGCAAAAATATGCAGATGCTGGCAACTGGAAGCCAAGTTTACTTACACCAAAATGGCGGGGCCAGAGAAGATAGCACAAAAACATCTGTTAAGTGTTACAATGTTTTCCAAAGCATTGTAAAAAGCCACATGTTAAAAACATTCAGATTATGCCACATTGTCAACAACATTTGACATTATCAATTTTTTCTGTTTTAAATCTGTTAAAATGAAATGATATTAATCCCTGGATTTCCATCATCACTTAAAGTTTTATTGTGCAGTGGCAGTACAGACAATATTTCCAAGAAGACGTTATGTGAATAGAAGGAAAACAATCGGGCAGGAGAAAGAGACAGGAGAAATATGCGTAAAGAGGTTTTTTTTGTTTTTAAAAGTGGGATAAACAACAGTATGTCTGTTTCCTTTTAAGAATTATCCAGTAAAATGGGAGAACCTATGATGCAGGTCATAGAAAGAGTCGATGGAAAGATTACCTTGGTACATTAAAAAGATGGGATGTAGTGCACCAACAAAAGTTTTGTTTTTAGCTAGGAGCATGGGTAATTTTCACTTAGCAACTGGAGGAAATTCCCCAGTCAAGCCATCTGAACCATGATTTTTCTTTTTGGGATGATTTTAAAGTACACATTCAATCTTTCATAAATTTAGGGATATTCAAGTTATTGATTTCTCTTAAGTGAGTTTTCCTGATTTTTCTCTTTCAAGGAATTTGTCTACTTCATCTCAGGTTTTAAATGTATTAACATAAAGTTGTTTATACCATTATTATTATTTTTAATCTCTGTGGAATCTGTTGTGGTGCCCAATATGCTTTCCCTAATACAGGTTGAGTTCCTCTTATCCGAAATGTTTGGGACCAGAGATTTTGGGTTTTAAATTTATTTTTGGATTTTGCAATATTTGTGTAGACAATATGAGTTATCTTAAGAATAAAACCCAAGTCTAAAAGTGAAATTCATTTATGTTTCATGTATGCCTTATTACAGTTTAAATAATTTTATATATGAAACAAAGTTTGTTTGCATTAAACTATCAGAAACTAAATGTTTCATTATCTCAACCACCCACGAGGACAATCTGTGGTTGTGTGACATCACCATCATTCCTGACACTGAATTTATATGTTACCAATAAGCAATCATTTTCTTGCAATAATTCACACATGAGTATTGAACAGTAAAAAATATGACATACCACTAATACAGTGAAAAAATAATAGGTGCAGGGTAACTAAGCAGCACAGTTGCATCTCCAGAATCCCTGTGTCAGCTGTCAAACAACAGCAATAACAAACAATGACAGGCTTTCAGTCTCCGTTTACAATTCTGTGTGGTACAATTTTTTTTTTTTTTTTTTTTTTTTGAGAAGAAACATCAGAAGCAGTTGAGGGACCAGGAAGTGGTTCCTTTAGAGATAAAGAGATATTCTTCTGCGTGGTTTTTAAAATGTTTTCCCCAGAGTTATCTGACTAATTAACAATAGGTTTTGTCTTAGAAGTCTCTCTTTGATTTTATAACCTGGTATAATTTCTTATACTTGTCTTCAATAAGCCCATCACACATTTTCACCATGTTATCTGTATCAGTCCATTCTTGCAACATTATGAAGATATACCTGGGACTAGGTAATTTAAAATAAACAGAGGCTTAATTGGCTCATGGTTCTGCAGGCTTTAGAGGAATTATGGTGCTGGCTTCTTCCCGATTTCTGATGAAGTCTCAGGGAACTTTCAATCATGGCAGAAGATGAAGAGGAAAGCCAGTGTCTCACATGGCTAAAGCAGGAGCAAAAGAGAGACAGTGAGAGGGGAGGTGCCACATACATTTAAATCACCAGTTCTCATGAGAACTTATTATCATGAAGACAACACCAAGCCATGAGTGATCCACCCCATGATCCAAACACCTCCTACCCAACCCCACCTCTAGCATTGGGGATTACATTAACATGAGATTTGGGTGGGGGCAAATATACAAAATATACCTTTATCTCTAGGTGCTTTTACTGCAGTGATAACACCGTTGTCTTCATCATCTCTGTTATCACTATTGCTTTGATTCAGAACCGTTTTGGTAATTTCACCATGAGTCAATGAATGAGCAACTGGACACTTGTTATTAATTTTAAATTAATCTTCAGTATCTACTTCTTACAACTTACTGACAGGCTGTGAAGGTATATTTTCACATGTGTAAAAATGTCAGATGCCATTTTTTTCTCACTTGATATACAAAATTCTTTAAAGTGACTATCTTGTTCATCATCATCTGTGACTAAACATAGTCACAGACCAGAGGTTGCGTTAGGCATGCACAGCTGTGTCTTTAGTCACTGTGTTTCAAGCATTGACAACAGCATATTTGGAACCCTTCACACTGAACTCTTTTTGAAAACCTTCCACACCCATGCCTCTGTTCACTGCTGCTAGCATAATGTTTAACAGAGTGTTTTTATATGTACTTTACATTGATGTAATAATACCTTGGTCACACAGCTGAATTAATGAAGTTTCATTTGGGGAAATGTATGTGGCAAAAATATTATTTTGATGAGAATTTCAGCTGGATAATGAGCAGGACAGTTGTTAAGGAATACCAAAATCTTGCATTCATCATCCAGTTCAACTTTCCTGCAGGGAGCATGAGCTATCTGCACAAAATGTGAAACCAATCAGAAAATATGTTCCTGGTGATCCATGCCTTTTTTTTAGCATAATAATGCACTGGTAAGAAATTCCCTCCTTGAAAACAATGAGGATGCAAGTTTTACCTATCATAACAAGTTTACACTTATGTTTGCCTGCTGCATTAGCACATTTATTACTTGTTAGCACAATTATTTTGTCCTTGACATGCTTAATTCCTGTAAGGGCTGTCTCATCAATGGTAGTCAATGTCTGGCCAAGGCAATAATGCCCAAATAGTGATGTTTCATTGGCATTATAAGCTTGTTCTAATGTCAGATTTTCATCATCAATGAATTTATCTGCTGCTTTGTGATCACCACAAACAACAGATGCTTTATCATCACAACTCTTTAAAAATTTAATGCCTTGTCTTTTCTTACATTTCTGCAACCAGCCTGCTGAATATTTATAGTTCCCTTCAATTTTCAGTTCATTGTGATCAATCTTTGCTTGTTTCATGATCAGCACACCATTAAATGTCAGGTGTTTGCTATGACACTGATGGATTTGTTTTTTCAATACCTAACTGATACCTTTATTTTTACCTTTACATAGTGTTTCCATATTTTTCTATTAATTTATTTTGATGTTTCAGTCATGCAGTCTTTGCCCATGCCTATGTCCTGAATGGTATTGCCTATGTTTTCTTCTAGGGTTTTTAGGGTTTAGGTCTTACTTTTAAGGCTTTAATACATCTTGAGTTAATTTTTGTATAAAGTGTAAGGAAGGGATCCAGTTTCAGTTTTCTGCATATGGCTAGCCCATTTTACCAACACCATTTATAAAATAGGGAATACTTTCTCCATTGCTTGTGTTTGTCAGGTTTGTCAAAGATCAGATGGTTTGCAGATGTGTGGCATGATTTCTGAGGCCTCTGTTCTGTTCCATTGGTCTATATATCTGTTTTGGTACCAGTACCATGCTGTTTTCATTACTGTAGCCTTATAATATAGTTTGAAGTTAGGTAGCATGATGCCTCCAGCTTTGTTCTTTCTGTTTAGGATTATCTTGGCTATACTGGCTAATTTTGGTTCCATGTGAAATTTAAAGTAGTTTTCTCTAATTCTGTGAAAAAGTCAATGGTAGCCTAATGGGGATAGCATTGAATCTGTAAATTACTTTGGGCAGTATGGCCATTTTCACAATATTGTTTCTTCCTATCCATGAGCATGGAATGTTTTTCCATTTGTTTGTGTCCTCTTTTATTTCCTTGAGTAGTAGTTTGTAGTTTTCCTTGAAGAGGTTCTTCACATCCCTTGTAAGTTGTATTCCTATGTATTTTATTCTCTTTGTAGCAATTGTAAATGGGAATTCACTCATGATTTGGTTCTCTGGTTATTATTGATGTATAGGAATGCTTGCGATTTTTAGCTGCTTTTTGAAAATATCAACAAAATAGACAGACGGTTAGCCAGAATAATAAAGAAGAAAAGAGAGAAGAATCAATTAGACACACAATAAAAAATGATAAAGGAGTTATCACCATTGATCCCACAGAAATACAAACTACCATTAGAGAATACTCTAAACACCTCTATGCAAATAAACTAGAAAATCTAGCAGACATGTATAAATTCCTGGACACATGCACTCTCCCAAGACTAAACCAGAAAGAAGTCAAATCCCTGAATAGACCAATAAGAAGATCTGAAATCGAGGCAGTAATTAGTAGCCTACCAACCAAGAAAAGTCCAGGACCAGTCGGATTCACAGCCGAATTCTACCAGAGGTACAAAAGGAACTGGAACTGGTACCATTCCTTCTGAAACTATTTCAAACAATAGAAAAAGAGGGACTGCTCCCTAACTCATTTTATGAGGCCAGCGTCATCCTGATACTAAAATCTGGCAGAGACACAACAACAACAACAAAGAAAATTTCAGGCCAATATCCCNTATTTCAAACAATAGAAAAGAGGGACTGCTCCCTAACTCATTTTATGAGGCCAGCGTCATCCTGATACTAAAATCTGGCAGAGACACAACAACAACAACAAAGAAAATTTCAGGCCAATATCCCTGATGAACATTGATGCAAAAATCCTCAGTAAAATACTGGAAAACTGAATCCAGCAGTACATCAAAAAGTTTATCCACCATGATCAAGTCGGCTTCATCCCTGGAATGCAAAGCTGGTTCAACATATGCAAATCAATAAACGTAATCCATCACATAAACAGAACCAATGACAAAAACCACATGATTATCTTAATAGATGTAGAAAAGGCCTTCAATAAAATTCAACACCCCTTCCTGATAAAAACTCTCAATAAACTAGGTGTTGACAGAACATATCTCAAAATAATAAGCGCTATTTATGACAAACCCACAGTCAATATGATACTGAATGGGCCAAAGCTGGAAGCACGCCCTTTGAAAACTGGCACAAAACATGGATGCCCTCTCTCGCTACTCCTATTCAACATAGTGTTGGAAGTTCTGGCCAGGGCAATCAGGCAAGAGAAAGAAATAAAGCGTATTCAAATAGGAAGAGAGGAAGACAAATTGTCTCTGTTTGCAGATGACATGATTGTATATTTAGAAAATCCCATTGTCTCAGCCCAAAATCTCCATAAGCTGATAAGCAACTTCAGCAAAGTCTCAGGATACAAGCATTCTATATTCGTACTAATTTTCTGAGTTATTTCCTTATGAAATATTGACAGAGGACATTACAAATCTCTGACCATAATTATAGCTCTATTTATTTCTTCCTGCACTTCTTTCTGTTTTTGCTTTTTGTATTTGGTAGAACTTTTCTTATATGTTTAAATATTTAAGGTTATTATGTCCACTAAAATAAATAATCTCTTTATCATTATGAAAAGATTCTCTACATTCTTGATAATATTTTTATTCTAAAATTACTATTTTTTTGTGACAGAGTCTTGCTCTGTCACCCAGGCTGGAGTGCAATGTCACAATCTTGGCTCACTGCAACCTCTGCCTTCTGGGTTCAAGTGATTCTCTTGCCTCAGCTTCCTGAGTAGCTGGGATTACAGGTGTGTGGCATCACACCTGGCTAATTTTTGTATTTTTAGTAGAGACAGGGTTTCACCATGTTGGTTAGCCTGGTGTCGAACTCCTGACCTTGTGAGGAATCTCACTCTGTTGCCCAGGCTGGAGTGCAGTGGTGCTATCTCGGCTCATTGCAATCTCCGCTTCCAAGGTTCAAGCGATTCTCCTGCCTCGGCTTCCTATGTAGCTGAGACTATAGGTGTGCACCACCATGCTTGGCTTATTTTTTTTTTTTTTTTTTTTTTTTTTGAGGCGGAGTCTCGCTCTGTCGCCCGGACTGGAGTGGTGCAGTGGCCAGATCTCAGCTCACTGCAAGCTCCGCCTCCTGGGTTTACGCCATTCTCCTGCCTCAGCCTCCTGAGTAGCTGGGACTACAGGCGCCCGCCACCTCGCCCGGCTAGTTTTTTGTATTTTAGTAGAGACGGGGTTTCACCGTGTTAGCCAGGATGGTCTCGATCTCCTGACCTCGTGATCCGCCCGTCTCGGCCTCCCAAAGTGCTGGGATTACAGTATATTTGTATTTTAAGTAGAGACAGGGTTTCACCATGTTGACCAGGCTAGTCTGGAACTCCTGACCTCAGGTGATCCACCCTCCTCAGCCTCTCAAAGTGCTGGGATTTCAGGTGTGACCACTACGCCTGGCCAAATTACTTTTTCTAATATTGAAATAATGTTAGCATTGTTTATCTTTTTCCATCTTTTTAGATGTGGAAAGTCAAAATTTCCCACATTTCTGCATTCCTGGAAAGTCCTGGCCACCTGAGCCTTGGAAATTGATATGCTCTAAAGATATTGCATGTTTTTTTTCTTTTTTCCATTTTCCTAGAAGCATTTCCTCTTTAAAGGCATGAGTTTTGAACCTGCAGTCACTTGCTTTCTTTATTATGGAAGTATTTGTGTCTAAACACTCAAAAAAAGAAATAAACAAATATCTCTTCATTAGCCCATTCTCACACTGCTATAAAGAACTACCTGAGACCCGGTGCATGCCTGTAATCCCAGCATTTTGGGAGTTCGAGGTGGGTGGATCACCTGAGGTCAGGAGCTTGGGACCAGCCTGTACAACATGGTGAAATTCCATCTCTACTAAAACTACAAAAATTAGCTGGGCGTAGTGGCACACGTGTAATCCTAGCTACTTGGGAGGCTGAGGCACAAGAATCACTTGAACCTGGCAGGTGGAGTTTTCAGTGAGCCAAGATCATACCACTGCACTCCAACCTGAGCAACAGAGTGAGCCTCTGAAAAAAAAATTACCTGAGACTGGGTAATTTATGAAGAAGAGATGTTTAATTGACTCACACTTCCACAGACTGTATAGGAACCATGTCTGGAAGGCCTCAGGAAACTTACAATCTCTGGAAGGCGAAGGGGAAGCAAGCACATCTTACCTTAGTGGAACAGAAGACAGAAAAAGTAAGAGGGTAAGTGGCACACACTTTTAAACCATTAGATTTCCTGAGAATTCACTCACTATTATGAGAACAGAATGAGGGAAATCTGCCTCCATGTGCCCCCATGATCTAATCACCTCCCACCAGGTCTCTCCCGCAACATTGAGAATTACAATTTGACATGAGATTTGGGTGGGGACACAGAGTCAAACCATATCCATCTCCCACCCCAAAACAGACACACACACATAAACACACGGGTGCACACACACACACTCACAGAGAGATAATTTCCCTTGTCTCTCTTGGATGTAGGGACTATCTCCTTATACATTTATATTTCAAGGAGGTTAAACTTGGAAGATAATAGTCTTGCCTTCCTCTTGGAGATACTTATTTGAATTGAAAAGGGTGATAACCTAAGACATTCTCTATTCTAGAGGAGAATTTGTGTTTGGAAGTAAAGGTTTCTTTTCTTTTATCAGGAGTGGAGAGAGAACAATTGCCTCTCTTCTATACAAACTCTCAGATTCATATTTGTGTTTCCTGTAATTTGCTCCTACCATAGAGATAGGATTATCCATTTGCTTCTCCTCATGCCACTTGTAGGGTACTAGGCATGGGGGACCATTGTGATAATGTTACTTTCCATTCTGTTTTGCTTTGAATAAATAAACTATGTGCTTTGGTCTCTGACTCAGAACACTATTTCTGCTAGAATGTATATATCTATGTAGCTGTCTATCAATGCACTTATCTATTTAGAGTATAACTGTACAAGTAGGGTGACATTTCAGTACCTCATTCTCTTCCCAGCTTCTGACTTAACACTAACCTCTTTGTTTCTTTCTGTTTAATATACCATTTGTGAACACAGTATATAATTGTGTTTTGTTTTTTCACGGAATCTGATCATCACTGCCTTTGATTGAAGTGTTTATGTCATTTACATGATATCATTTTTCTCTCATTTTTTTCCTGCCTAAAGCTGTTACATTTTTAAAAAAATAATTTAATTTTGCTAGTGTTGAATTTCTTCAGCATTTGCATGTGTGAAAAATATTTATTTTACTTTAAATTTTGAAAAGTATATTCTGATGGTACAAAAGTCTACTTTGACGGTGGAATCACTTGATGGGTTCCTCCTGCTCACTTCAAAAACAAAACAAGTTCACTTACACGATGGTAAATAAATAATTTAATTAGAGCTAGACTGGACACAAGGAAGAACTGGAGTCATCACTCTAATCAATATCAGAGGTTAGGGTTTTTCAAGGACAGTTTGGTTGGCAGGAGACTAGGAAGTGGGTGCTGCTGATTGGCTGGGAATACAATCACAGGGGTGTGGAAAATGGACCACATGAGCTGAGTCCACCCCTACCTAGGTGGGGAGCCACAGGACTGGTTGAGTCATGAGCCACAAGTCTGGGTGGGATCAGTCTGAAAAACATCTCGGAAGACCAATCCTAGGTTCTACAGTAGTGATGTTATCCATAAAACCAACTAGGGTAATCACAAACCTTGTGACCTCTGACCACATGAATCCTGAGGCAGTAAGCCATTATGGAAACTACTTAGCAGAATCCAGGTCCCTGCTATAAAACTAATCTTGTGGCTGTTCATTAGTCTTACAAAGGCAATTTCAGCCCTTGAACAAAGAGGGGACTAGTTTTAGGGAGGGGCTATGATCATCCTTGCTTCAAAGTTAAATTACAAACTAAATTCCTCCCATGGTTAACTTGGCCTATGCCCAGGAATGAGCCCAGATAGCCAGCCAGGGATGCTAGAAGCAATATGGAGGCCGCCACATCAGATTTCTCTCGCCGTCATAATTTTTGCAAAGGCAGTTTCAACATATTTATTTCAGTTCTTTAATGATGTGGTTCCAATATCTTCTATCTGGCATTTTTGTCCTGACAACTGCTGTTATCCTTATCTGGGTTATCTGCAGTAATGTATCCTTTTCCTTGAACTTCTATTAAGATACCTTCTTCATCTTTGGTTTTAAGCATTTTACTTACTATACAACATAGTTGTGGTTTCCTTCATGTTCTTGTACTGAAAATTTGTTGAGTTTCTTGGACCTGTGGCCTTATTGTTTGTTAAAATTCAAACTTGGAAATAAAATCTGCCATAATTTCTTCACATCGTTTTCTCATCATCTCACCTTTTTTTCCTTCCTCTCTTTGAAGGGACTCCAATTCCATGAATTATACTCTATTCATGTTTTCCCTCATTCTGTTTCCTCTCTGCTTTCTATTTTGGATAGTGTCTATTTATTTGGGTTCAGGTTCATCAATCTTATTTTTCCTGAGATATATTTTCTTCTGTCAATACATCTAAAATATATTTTCTGTCAAAATATTGTAGTTTTATAATTGGAGATTAGATTTGGATTCTCTTTTAATATCTTATTTTTCTCTATTAATTCAGTTAATATTTTCTGTAGCTTCTTAAGCATATCCTATACATCTGTAATAACTCTTTGTCCTTGCTTACTAATTCCATCATTGTGTCATTTCTGGGTCTGTCTCAATTGATTGATTTTTCTCCTTATTTTGTGTTGGATTGTCCTACACCTTTGTATTTTTGGTAATTTTTTCATTGAACGACAGACAATATGAAACTTGTTAAGTGCTGGACTATTTTTATTTTAATAAATATTCCTAAGCTTTATTCCAGTATGCATCTAAGTTACTTAGAAACAATTTGATTTTTTCAGGCTTTATTTTTAAGAATTGTTAGGTAATGTGAACAGCATGTACTCTAGAACTAATTTTTTGATTACTAAGGCATTACCATTCTGAGTACTCTATCCAAATGAAGAGGCATTGTTGTCTGGGTAAATACCCAAGGTTTATCATCTTGTACCAAGAAAATTAAAAACATGGACACACACAAGGAGTGACTTTAGCAGCAGGGGTTTAATAGGCAAAAGAAAGAGAAAGGAGAACAGCTCTCTCTCTTGCAAGAGAGGTATGCCTGAATGGAAATTCCAGCCCGAGGTGGAGTGCACCAGATTCTATAGACAGGCTCGAGGAGGTGGTGTCTGATTTACATAGGACCCACAGGTTGGTTGGACCAAGTGTGATGTTACATAGCCACAGGGAAGGCTGACCATCCCGTCCTAATCTTATGCAAATAGACTTTCCACTTGGCCTGTGCCATGTTGTCTGCTCCTTACTGTACATGTGGCTGGCAAAGAGAAGGGAACAAAGAGTCACCATCTTGAACATGCCTAGTCCCCGGTAGCTTTTTCCTATTGGCACAACTGCTGGCATTCACCAGTGCAATTGAGAGGTGACAATGTGCTAGCAGCTCTCACTCTCAGCGCCTCCTCAGCCTCCGGCCTCGGCGTCCACCGTGGCGGCCCCGGGGCTGCCCTCAAATTCTCGCTGGGTCTTAGCTGCCTCCCTGCGGGGCAGGACTCCCAGACCTGCAGCCCGCCATGTCTGAGCTCCTCCCCCTGCAGTGGGCTCCGGGGAGGCCTGAGCCTCCCTGATGAGCGCCGCCCCCTGCTCCGTGCTGCCTGGTCCCATGGACAGCCCAAGGGCTGAGGAGTGCAGGCATGGCTTGGGACTGGCGGCAGCTCCACCTGCGCCCTGCGGCAGGATCCACCTGGGTGAAGGCAGCTGGGCTCCGGAACTGGAATTGGGGACTTGGAGACTTTTATATCTAGCGGAGAGGGGATTTTTTTTTTTTCCCTCCATAAAAATGTGCACCAATCAGCACTCTGTGTCTAGCTCAGGGTTTGTGAATACACCAATTTGTACTCTGTATCTAGCTAACCTAGTGGAGACTTGTAGGACTAGCCCTCCGACTCTGTGTCTAGCTCAAGGATTGTAAATCCACCAGTCAGCACTCTGTGTCTGACTCAGGGTTTGTAAATACATCAATTGGTACTCTGTATCTAGCTAACTCTGTATCTAGCTAACTAGCACTCTGTGACTGGGTGTATAGCTCAGGGTTTGTAAATACACCAATTGGCACTCTGTCAAAACGGACCAATCAGCACTCTGTAAAGTGGACCAATCAGCTCTCTGCAAAATGGACCAGTCAGCAGGATGTGGGTCGGACCAGATAAGGGAATAAACGCCTGCTGCCCAAGCTACCCAGGGGCAACCCACTCAGGTTCCCTTCCGAGCTGTGGAAGTTTTGTTCTTTCGTGCTTTGTAATAAATCTTGCTGCTGCTCACTCTTTCGGTCCATGCTACCTTTATGAGCTGTAACACTCACCGTGAAAGTCTGCAGCTTCACTTCGGAAGCCAGCGAGACCACGAACCCACCAGAAGGAACAAGCTCCAGACACATCTGAACGTCTGAAGGAACAAATTCTGGACACACCATCTTTAAGAACTGTAATACTCACGGTGAGGGTCCGCAGCTTCATTCTTGAAGTCAGTGAGACCAAGAACCCACCAATTCCAGAAACACAATCTTCTAACTTGCTTGTCTATGTCTGCAGCTCAATTTTACAGGCTGCTTTTCATTAGAAAATAAAATAATTTTGAGACTGTTTTTCGTTAACAGGAAAGCCTTACCAAGGACTTCCTTACCTTCACTATCTGCCTAAATAATTTCTTTTTAACTCCTATATCACAATGCTTGGTGAATTTTGAAGCTTTCTAATCTGACTGGCACTAATTGGTACTATAGCTGGCTATATGTAAGTTCTGCAAATTTTTCCCTCTGATGATTTTGAGTTGTTATTTTCCTCGGTGGTAGTTTCCTCGACTCCTTATACATACTAGAAGACTGGAGAGAAATGCTCTGCAGATTCCTGGAGTCTCTATATGTGCAACTCATTCTTCTGTACTCTTTAATATGAACTACAGCCTTTTTGGCTACTCAGGACGCTCAGCTCCAGCTCCTCAGCTTATAGCTGTGCCTGGGTTCCTCTATCTTTGCCGCAGGTGGAACCTTTCTTTAGGTAGTAAGCTAGTGCAATCAAAGGGCTCATCTTGTTTGTGTTCTGTCACTGAGGGATCACTATTTGTAATTTCCTAATGTTCGTACAGTAAAAACTGTACTGTTGTTTTAAATAGTTTGTCTGTTTTATAAGTCATTTCAGGAAAGGTGAAGTCAGTCCCTGTCACTCTAGGTTTGCTGGGAATAAAAATCAACATCCAATTTGTAATAAATATTTTTATGTAACTTAAGAAAATTCATGTAATGTATATAATGTGGAAATATAATAGAGAGATCTGTGTTAAAATAAATTTCCCTTAAAATTAGCAGAACCTGATTTTAGATGATCTGTTCCAATTCCAAGATGTAACTTCTTGATAGGTCATTTTGAGCTGTTACCGTGTATGAATATGAGATTGGACTATTTAGGCAGAATAAACTGACAATAACTAAAAAGTCAATTTTTTCTGGAAACTCCTCTTCACTTTTACTTAAAAAGCAATTGGTATTTTGAAATATTGTGAGATATTTATGTGCACAAAATGAGAATATATTTTGCATTATGTCTGAAAATTCCGGAGTAGTTTTAGCTTCCTTTGGTTGGCATTAAGGTTGGCATTAAATAGAAATGTGGTATTGCTTATGGTGCTTCATAATACATTAAAATGATTTTTTTAAATGTTGTCTTAATTATGATAAAGTACAACTGACCCTTCTCCCAGGCACAGCATCAAATTAACTTTGCAGAAAAGAGTTGAATAATACAAAATATACTGAGGTGGTACGTATTCTTTATAGAAAAGATAGCATAAATTAAATGTGTTTGTTCTGAGGTTTTAAAATACGGGTTAAGTAATTATTTATTTGAGTATTTTTCCTCATAGATCAAATAATACACATCTATCTTCTCTCTTAATATATAATCAAATGCCAAAATGTAAGATTAGTTTGCATGATAATTTGATATAAGAAAATCAGTGATGTACAAAATATATTTAGAAAATACTTTTAGGTACATGTACTCTATGCGGGTAGACACAAAATGTGTTGTCTTAAGGAACTTCCTGTAATTTACATATTAAAAAGTGGACTTCAGTAACATGCCCAATATTTATTTTAAAACTTCTGTAAATTAGGATTTACACAGTTTTAAGCACTTATACAAAACCCTTATATCCAGGGAGGGAAAAAGCTGTAAGCAGGTCTTGTGTTCTAAATGAGCAGAATCCATTTTATTTGAAATATAACCAAGGTATGCGCCTCAGACCAACTGTGATTTTGTTAATTTGGAAAAATATTTATCAGGCTTTAAGTGAATTAGTTGTAAATATTTAGGACAAATAATCTAGTAGAACAGTATAATAAATTAATGTGAAAAATATTCTATCTGGTAAATAATTTTACATATCATTCATTAATATTATACATACAAAAGGGAAAAATTAGTCCAGATATTCAAGAACACATTTCCTGAAACAAGAAATCAGGAAAAAGCAAACTCACATAAAAGTCATATCCCCAGGAATCATTGCCTATCTCAGAGTCCAAGGTTTCTTATCTCCAGGAACACAGAACAATGAATTTGTCATCTCTGGAGGCAAATATATTTGATAAATGCTTCTATTAATTGATTCCACAAATTAACTACTAATCCAGAGCTTTTGATTATGGTACTGCTAATCAATTTATTTGATAGCAAGCTTTCAGCAGTTTGTAAATTAAAATTGCCTACATTTTCTGGGTTGGCTTAATTAACAGATTTATCCCAGTTGTGAAAAAGTAAGATCTCTACTTTTAATTTCCTCTTGACCTGCTTTCTCTCTCCACAGGGTCTTCTTCAGATGTTCTTCAGAAGGAGAAAATTAAAATGCTGTCAACAGATTAAAACACTATTTAGCCCAGAGGAATTATTTTTTCAAAGCTTGCACATTATGTGGAGTCATATTAAGAGTGCTTTCATGGGAAAAATCTTCCTCCAGATAGCCAGGTTGTACTTCACACTAACGTATGTGAATGAAAATTGTCTCCTTTGCTGGGTCAACATGCTGACATCATTATGGTTGACTGCATTCTCTGTTAGAGAACCAAAGAATGTCTGACACGCTGACTCCCCGGTTGTATGCTCCGGTGGTTATATACCTTTATCTGTATGGAGGGCAGACCAGGAAGAAAATGTTATCAGCCTAAATGTTTATTGTTCAGAGCCACTCAACTTCAGGAAGAATGAGATTTTAGAGACAATAATTGTGGATCTGTGTCTATCATTTATATCTATCACAGAACTATTTTTTGCCTTATTCATCTGCCATTTGAATAAGCAAAGCCCAGGTATTTCTTACTTGTTGAATGCAAGTGACATTTAGAATTTACAACTTGTCAACATATATTCATAATTTTAAGTGTAATATATAAACATATTTACTTTCATCATAAATATTAGATTTTTACATATTTTTAAAAGGATGATACTTGGGAATCTCGGACCAAACATTAAGTGTTATTGCTAAAATCCGAAACATAAATATAAGGGCAATTCCCATGAGGAGAACTAAGAAATTTTTTAAAATATATACTTTTCTAGAAATTTGATAGAGTATAGGCAGAATTACAAGATGGCACCAAGATTCCTGCCTCCTGGTATAGATAGCCTCTACGGTTATTCAACTAAACAGTACTCGAGGTGTTGCTGTGAAAGGCTTTACAGATGGAAGTAAGTTCCCAAATTAGCTGACTTTAAAGCAGGAAGATTATCTTTGTGGGTCTAATCAGTTGAGACATTAATGGGCCTTTCCTAGTGGAAGAGAGTAAGACAGTTGAAAGAGTCTCAATGTAAGGAAGCCTCTCCATTGCTAGATTTCAGAATGGTAGGCGCCATGTGGCAGGGAAGGTCGGTGAACTACAAGAACAGAGATACCCAGCAAAAAGATGAGAATTTTAGCCCTTCAGCTGCAAGCAACTGGATTCTACCAATAAAGTGAATGAGCTTGGAAGAAGATTCTTCCTTATTCAAACCTCTAAAAGCTAACACAGCCCAGGCAACACCTTGTTTTCAGCCTTATAAATCCTGAGCAAGAACCCAACCACGCCTTTTCCCAAATAATGACCTACAGATACGTAACTTAAGAAATGGGTGCAACTTTGTCACTAAATTTGTGAGCATCTGTTATGCAGCAATAAAAATTCAATACAATGTCTAACATCTATTATCCTGGGAAATCATGAATCTTCTTAATGTTGTGCTGCTAAAATAGACACAAAAATTTTGCACGATGAAGTATTGGCAGTGTCTTGTCTGCTATTGTCATGGCAATAGTTTCCTATTGTTGCTATAACAAATTACCAGAGATTTGGCGCCTTAAAACAACAAAAATGTATTAGTTCACACTTGTGTGGGTCAGAAGTTTGACAGGGGTCTTACCAGGGTGAAAACAAGCTGTCAACAAGGTAGTATTTGTTTCTCTCTCCCAGATGCTGTTTGGGATTTCTGTTTCAGATTGTTGGCAGAATTAAGTTCTTCATAGATGTGGGACTAAATTTTATAATTTTTTAGATGAGAAGTCTGACAGGTGTTTCATGGGGCTATGGGGCTAAATTCAAGATGTTGGAAGGGCTGTATTCCTTTTTGGAAGTTCTAAAGGAGCAACAGGTCGTAGCCTTTTCCAGCTTCTGGAAGCCACCTTTTTTTTTTTTTTGCAGGTGTTTCTTCTTTCTTCATCTTACAGTCAGTATAATATAGTTCAGGAGGTAGTAACTTCCACTGTGGGTGGACAATCAAGACATCCAGAAAGAGACTGTTAGTTAACGATAAAAAACAAGGCTTGGAGGAGAAAATGAAGTCACAGAAAAATCAGAGGAAGAGGCAACAATAATGGCACTTTGTAGCAGGATTCTATAGGACTTAGTGACTGATTTAACACAGCATGAAGGAGAGGAATGAGACTGCAGTTTAGGAAATTTATGTTGCCATTAACAATATACAAGATCATAAAGGATAACAGATTTAGAATGAGATGAGTGCATTTTTTCATTTTGAGGTGACAGCAAACCGCCCAGCAGGCATTTGAATAAATAGTACATTTTGACATTTGAGAAGGATAGACCACAAAATAAAAATCTCCACATTTGTGAATATCATGATGGCACAAAAGTCATCTATTTGACTATGTTAACTACCAACAGAATGTTAGAAATGTTTTTGAGTTATAAACTGCATGGCTGCTTTGTAGAAGCAAGTCACATTTCTTCAGAATGGGTTGGATTACACATGTTAAATCTTAAAATGCCAAAGAGTTACTGTGGTAGATGAAAGCATCAGTAAGTTCACAAATTTACATGTAATGCTGCTTGAAATTAAATAACCATACTTAAATATCATATTTAAATGAAATAAATATTATAAATACATATTCGGAAAAAGTTTCAAAGTATGCCTCAAAGAATCTATTCTTGAAATAAACTGTTAAAATTTAATATTTAGAAATATAAAAAACTAACATTTTTTCT
Organism: Rhinopithecus bieti; assembly: GCF_001698545.2. Lineage (NCBI taxonomy): Eukaryota > Metazoa > Chordata > Mammalia > Primates > Cercopithecidae > Rhinopithecus > Rhinopithecus bieti. Next base: position 309,925 of record NW_016804113.1, on the reverse strand, counting down.
AAATATTTAATATAAAATATACGTTAAAATAACTCTATTGTTATACTCAAATTTTAATATTAAAATTATTGTGTGAATAAATACATATACCCCAAATCTAGCCTGTCGAATGTCATAGAAAAAGTTAAGATTCCTGTTTTATAAAATAATAATGAAACACATTGCTTTAAAAGCACACGTCTAATACCATTGTACTATAATATATTAAATTATGTGCCTTTCCCTTTAGCATAAAATTGGGAGGATGGAAAAAATCTTATGGACAAGTTTATTTATGCACTCAGTCTCCTGGAGGGAATCATCACAAATGCAGCAAGCATAATAAAAATAAAGAGTTTGTTTCTTAAGAATCCTCACAGGATTTATTAAGAGCAGGCCATTTTTTCAATATCTTTCTTAAATTCCTTTTATCTGCTCTCATCAAATTTGTAATAGATGATTTTTCATTTACCCAGGAAGGTTAATCTGAGACTACCAAATAGGAGATAGAATATAGAAAAACTTTGTATTCTCATTCTTTCATGGTGACAGTGCAGTGGAGAATGACAGATATGCAAGAGAAACAGTGGAGTGAATAGAACGACTAGTTCTGAATTAAAATTTGGTAGACCACTTCATCTCAGTTCTTGTTTTTCAAATTATATTTTATATGTGACTATATAATTGCATTTCCTACTTAAAAACTTTTTCTTTCTGAAATTCATTACCTTCAATGAGTTTGAATATAAACTGGAAATTAGTATTGAGTTATGTATTTTTAATTTAATAAAAGTATCTTTTTAAAATGCTAACACTCCATTTTTAGCTGAAAATGGTTTTATGGAAAAAGTGTTTAATTTTATCTTTAGTTCTTATTAATTAGAATAACATTAATGAAAATTAATTTTAAGAATATTGACTAGCTTCTCTTAATTTTTGTTTACATGGAATAGGTGGGATAAATCTGTTTTTGATGTACCTCTTAGTCACTAATCAGCCAAGAACACGAAGGATTAGTGTATTTGCCTTGAGCTAAGACATATAACATCATGAAAAGTTTGTAGCATGNAATTGCATTTCCTACTTAAAACTTTTTTTTTCTGAAATTCATTACCTTCAATGAGTTTGAATATAAACTGGAAATTAGTATTGAGTTATGTATTTTAATTTAATAAAAGTATCTTTTAAAATGCTAACACTCCATTTTAGCTGAAAATGGTTTTATGGAAAAGTGTTTAATTTTATCTTTAGTTCTTATTAATTAGAATAACATTAATGAAAATTAATTTTAAGAATATTGACTAGCTTCTCTTAATTTTGTTTACATGGAATAGGTGGGATAAATCTGTTTTGATGTACCTCTTAGTCACTAATCAGCCAAGAACACGAAGGATTAGTGTATTTGCCTTGAGCTAAGACATATAACATCATGAAAAGTTTGTAGCATGTTCCTAACTGTATGTGGAATTGGTAGAACAATGATTGATACACAGATGACTCTTGGTGGAGGTAGAACTCCTTAAGAATGCCAGCAGTCATTTTGGATGAACATTAAGGAGAAAGATGATGACTGTAAGAATGACAAAAAAGTGACTGTTAAAACTTTGGAATGAATCTTGTTAAAAATTTTTCCCCAAATATGTTATTCTAGATTCAGAAATCAAAGAATTGTGAAAGTCAAGGTACAAAGGAAATGAGCTAGGAAGATAAGAGTGTGCAGTTAGAGAAAAGTTTGCTTGAAGATTATGGAGCCAATAACATGACCAACAGAGTGAGTGGATGAAAAAAACTGAAGTTTAAGATCATTGGAATATATATTGGAATAGATAGAATCAAACAGAGATATCACTGGAATAGGTAGAAATGTGACATTGTTCTGTATATTGGCCCTACAGTTTACAATTCAAAATGTCCTCAATCTTTTTTCTTGTTAATTTCTACCTATCTTTCAGCAAATGCTTTATCAGGTCCCCCTCATTTATTTCCCAGATTAAGCAACAATATCCATATTTCTTTTTCCTAGGTCAGCCACAAAACTTACTCATGATCCATGTGACTTCCATACAGATACATATTTCAAGGAATTTTTCCATTTCATCAAAGTTTTGGAATTTGTGCGGATAGAGCCGTTCATAGGATTCCTTTAGTATCCTTTCAGTACTCATGGGATCAGTAATGATGACCTCTCTTTCGTTTTTGATATTGGTAACTTGTGGGGGAGGGGAAGCATTCTAAAATCTAGTTAAATCCTACTCTTTCAGAAGGTATGTGCTGCAGGCTGTGACTTGTCAGGTGCTTTATAGCTCCCTACCTGCTATGTGAGACAGGAAGGCCAGATGAGGCTGAGGATTGGATATTTCCCTCTCCTCCTATGAAACATTCAGCTGTGGGAAAGTTATTTCTCTTTGAGAGCAGGACTTTATCATCGATACAGCTCTAGCCTACTTCAAAATTCTTTCTTTCCCCTCCCTCCTCCCATTCCAGAGCCAAAAAAAAACAGTTTTCCTTGTCTCATGTATGTGAAATCCTGGTGGAACTCCTTGAAGTAAAATCCATGTAAGTCTTGGAGCCACCTAAGATTGTGACATCCAGGAGTTTCTTACAATTAACACTAGCACAAGCTCTGCCTCTAGCAGATCTCAAAATGACCATGTAAGTTTCAGTTTGTGGATTCAGACACTTCTGCTCCAGGTTAACTACATTTCAATTTGCTGTCTTCTTCTGTCTTTCCAGTTTTTAGGGTAACAATTTATCCCGCAAACATTTCCAATATGTATAAGAACATCACTGAAATTCAGCTTGTTCAGCATTTTGTTGTTGTCCTTTTAAGAATGAAGGTGATGACTTCTCAGCTTTTCACATTTTAGAGCTGAAATGAGAATTGGTTGTGTAAATATGTTTAAACACTAATTTCATGATTTTAATACATCCATTTACAATTATTCAGTGACTCCAATTATATGTAGGATGCACATGAAACTCTGTAATATAGTATAACTCCATAGTATAATATCATATAGTATAGTATAGTATAGTATAGTATAGTATAGTATAGTATAGTATAGTATAGTATAGTATAGAAGCTCCTTAAGATTTGAGCATTGTTTATCTCTCCAGTTAAGATTTTATCATTCCTTGGAGGTTCCTAACCCTAATTAAATATGAAGTTTACAATTCCTTGAATGGTCTAGTCCATATTATCTCGCTGATTAGATTATGCACAGTTCTTTTTTTCTTCAAACAGGTCACCAATCTTTCTGTTTGCCTACTTTTTATGCCTCTTTCAGCTCCAACATTTTATTTCAGAAATTCTGCACATCCTCAACCTTCTTTTCTCTATTATTTGAGCCAAGCGCAATTTATGAATATTTTAAATAGAGAATTTATTTTGCTACTCTGTGTGTTGTTTTTCTGTTTCCCATGTCAGAGAGTAACAATTTTGAGAAAAGAAACTCTTATCTTTTAATTTCTATCCCAGAGCAGTGACTAAATGACAGAAAATATAACATGAGTATATTTTTGAATGAATCAAATGAGGAAGAGCTAGATTTAATTAGGTTATGGAGTTTAAGGAGATGGGTAAGTAAATAGCACATATTTTGGTTTTTATTTCACAGTCTAAAAGTGTGTAAAGATATAGTTAGTCCTTTATTCAAAACATGTATTGACATATATAAGTATATACTGTGTTGATTCTGGTTGAAACAGCTGGTTTTAACCTGAAAAATGAGTGAAAATTGATTTTAATCTTGGCTCATCAAACTTAGTGAAAATATTTATGTAGTTTTTTTAAGATCATGTTTCAGCATGACTTGCAAAAAAGTCTTTTAAGTAAAAGTCCTACACAAATAAACTTTTTTCTTGGTATTTTCCCCTAATTATTCCAGTTTTTCCAGAAACTTCCCATTGCTCTAAAATCTTAATAATTTTCAGTGTACACATTTGTATTATTTATCATGGCAACATTACTCTTTTTATTTATTTATTTATGTTAGAGATAGAGTCTACCTCTGTTGTCCAGGCTGGAGTGCAGTAGCAAAATCATAGCTTACTGCAAACTTGACCTCCTGGGCTCAAGCGATACTCCCACCTCATTCTCTCGAATAGTTAGAACACAAGTGTGCAGCCATCATGCATGGCTATTTATTTATTTATTTTTTAATTTTGTAGAGATGAGGCTATATTTTCCAGGCTGTTCTGTAACTCTTGGCCTCAAGCCTTAGTCTCCCATCATATTTTGTCTCTCAAAGCAGAACACATGACTGCACATAGATTCCTGTGATCCATGTTTTCATTAAATGGTCTTTGGACTTAAAGTCCTTCAAGGTGTGTAATGAATGTTCAACCCTTTTCTGAGTTGGAGATTTTGCATTTGAATTACTGAGTCAGCTGGAAGATGAAATGAATCAAATTGAACATGATTACTTCTTTCCATTGACTATGTATCAAAATATTCTCTTACGGGTCATTTATTTTAGCAAGGACAGCAGTGAATTATATGTAGAAGAAAAGTTCCTTATACTTTTGTTTCAGATCTTTTAGGTCATAATCACGGAAGAGGTTAGCTATTGTTTTTAAATGATGCCAGCCATGTAATGATGTTATTGCTACAGAGGATACTCCTTTTAAGGATGCTGCTTATATTTTTGTTTCACAAATGGTTTAAATTCATCTACAAAGAGTAGGTGAGTTAATAACGTGTGTATGGAGAGATGACATATGGAGAGATTTGATATCAAATAATTAGTAGTTATTATGCTTTAAATTTTATAAAATTTCTACCAATTATGAAGTGTATTTCTCAAGATGAGGTGTCCACTATTGCACCCATAGTTAACCCCAAACCCAATTTGTATTTGACACCGCATACATTCATCTCCTGTTTTCACCTTGATTCCTTTGCTAATCTCTATTTTATCATCTTCTTTCTTTTGCTTCTCTTTCCTGTCTGTTCAGAAAATGACAACTGTTGAATTATGCTCCTGTGTTGCTTCCTCAATACTGAGGCCCTTAAATAAAGTATTTGCCAACTGGGAACACACACAAAAAGACCTGTGCATTTGATTTTAGTCAGTATACATTATTTATACTTCTCCTCCCCCACCCTTAGACAGTCTAAGGCCATATTTCAAAGATTATTTTTGAATTTGCTAAACAAATCCATGTGTTTCATCTATAAGAGTAATTCTCAATACTGAATAAATATTGCAATTATCTGGAGAGTTTAGAAAATTAATTGTGTTTAGATATGACCCCATAAATATATTTTTAATTAGTCTAGGGTATTATCTAGGCATCCGGTTTTTAAAATCTGATCAGATGATTCTAACCTGCAGTTAAAGTTAGGAGTCACTTAATTAATATAAGAAGTCAGATGAAGGTACCAAAGTTGGTCCTTTTTTATTAATAAGATGTTACTTTTTAAGACATCCCTCACAAAATAATACATTGAAGGGTTCATGGTATACTTAAGTAAATAAAGAGTTTAAAATCATTTTATTTAAATATTTATAAATTCTGATAGTACTGCTGATATTAAACTTCAGCTTCCTGCTTTAAATAATGATGAGATGAACAAAATATATAAAACAACTGTTTTCAGGCATGAACTCCATATTGACCCTGAATTTCTCACTTAGGGCATTTTTCAGATATAATAGTGCTAGAAAACCAAGCCCACACAGAGAATAGCAACCTTGCTGGGCAGTGGAAGCAGAGATTAGAGTTCAGGACTACCAGAGAACTTGAAATTTAAGGGACCAGGTGGTAGAGAAGAGCATTGCAGAGAAGGAGCACAAAAATAATGTGAAAAGATTTCATGACTTCCTTAAAAATCCCTAAGCTGTGTATATGTACTACAAGAACAGCTGCTAGATGACCAAGGATAAAACAGAAGTTGTAGAGGCCATACAGTGTTGGGGGAGCATTAGAGTTCTTACCCAGACAAATATTCTAGATTTTAGTGAATATTCCAGATGAGCCAAACTCTTAAAGAAAGGACCACATGCTACTTTAGATAGAACTAAATTAGATCCACCCAAATTCAGCCTGAAAATTTGTCTTGATATATTCCAAGAGATTTAGGGGCAATTTACTACATGCCAGAGCAATGGTAGGTAAAGAAGGCAATGTAATCCAAAAACTCAAAAGCATTTCATACTCAATATCTAACATCAAAATAAAAAATACTTAACATATGAAGAAGCAGAACAATGTGATACATTTAATACTTTATAGTAATTCACACTAAGATGATCTGTATGTTGTAGATCATAGACAAAAGTTAAAATTAATAAAAAATTAATGTACTAATGTCAATGAGAGAAAAATGGGGTAAATGAAAAAATGTTGAAAATGTCAACAGTTACAATCTATTAAATATATCAATTGTCTATTTTAAAACTTCAAAATATGTCAACTGAAAACAAATTGGATGGGTTTAATAGCAGAGTAGAACAAAGTCTGGGATTAGTAAACCCAAAGAAAAGACATTAGAAATTTCCAAACTGCAGCAAAAAAAGGAAAATAAAAACAAACAGTATTATGTGCTATAATTATAAAAAAAAAAATCTAACCTATGAGTAACAGAAATATAATAGGGAAAAGAGAAAGACAATGAACAGAAGCAATATTTGAGGAAAACAAAAGGGCTGAGAATTGGCCATAAAAAAAGTCAGAAAACTCTAATTAGATCAACTTTATACATAAGCAAATTTAAACACACCAAGGGCAATGTTCTATAAACCAAATTAAAAAAGGAAATTTGCAAATTAGATTTAGGGCAACGCAACAAAAATAAATAACTAAACAAGAATTAGAAAAAGATTTGAAAGTAAGAATATCTAGTTTTTGTCATCATTCGCATTTAGCGACTAGTTTCTTAGTAACGTTCTTAATGTTGAAAGTTATAAACATAAATATTAATGTATGTTCATATGCACAGATATATATACATACATATGATATGCATAATGATGCTTAAACTGTAAACATATATATCTTTAAGTATTACAAATTATGACTTTTTGGTGGCTTTCCTGTTTTATGTGTGTGTGTGTGTATTTTCCAATCTCCTGAAATAAACATATATTGTCTTTATAATCAGACTTCACAATACAAGTTTATTTTTCTTATTTTTTGAGAAGAGGTCTCACTCTGTCACCCAGGCTGGAGACAGTGGTGTGATTTCAGTTCACTGCAACCTCTACCTCCCGGGCTCAAGCGATTCTCCCACCTCAAGCTTCCTAAGTAGCTAGGACCACAGGCGCATGCCAACACACCCAATAACAGTTATTTTTGATGACTATATGGAACCATTTTTCTTAATGTTTATGTAAGTCTAAAGGCAAGAATAATAGATCAAGTAGAAACAGATTCCTTGGTGAGTTACGGCAGAAATATTTTCAGGAAGGAAGAACTTAACTACAAATGAACATCGAGTCACCTAAGTTAGTAGAAGTCTGCCATATGACATTAGTTCTAATCAGTCCACATTCACTTAAATTTTTCTTAGCTGTCGGTGTACTCTTAGTATAACTGTCTCTTCATTCCCTATATTGCATTCTTCCCAATGTACCTAGAAAGTTGCACACAAATTTTAAGGAAAAAAGTTGAATTCCTTTTTTTTTTTTTTTGAAACTGAGTCTCACTCTATCGCCCAGACTGGAGTGTGATGGCCTGATCTTCGTTCACTGCCACCTCTACCTCTCAGGTTCAAGCGATTCTTGTGCCTCAGCCTCCCAAGTAGCTGAGATTACAGGCACCTGCCACCGTGCCTGCGTAATTTTTGTATTTTTAGTAGAGATGGGGTTTCACCGTGTTGGCCAGGCTGGTCTTGAACTCCTGACCCCAAGTAACCTGCCTGCCTCAGCCTCCCAAAGTGCTGGGATTACAGGTGTGAGCCACTACACCCAGCCAAAAAGTTGAATTCTTTAAATAGCACATTGACATAATTAATCACATCCTGTAATATATTATGAAATTTTGACAAATGAAATTATAAGAAAGGAAACATGTAATGAAGAAAAATGTCAGCATTTAAATATGGCACAGGTTGTAAGTGCTCAGTTTTTTTTTGTTTTTCTTTATTCCTATAGTGGTTTATCTGAAACAAATATTTGCATGTTCTAATGAATCCTGTCTTTACATTTTTGCATGCTCACTTTTGCTATGAGATACAGCAGCTATCTCTCTAAGCTATGAAGCTCACTTCCATATCTGTGCTGTCATTTGGGTAGTTATTGAATATACCACAACAAATATCTACCATGGAGATTTTAAAATTATGGAAGGTTGTTTTAAAATGATGGCATGCCTAATATAATGTACATTTAGAAAAATGAGGATGGTGATTAACTTCATTCTCTGCTCAGACTGGTTTCTTTTCTTAAGTAGGGATGATTAACCCTCTCCTTATCTGTGTCCCACCCCAGCAGAACTTAAGCATTTTGCATACATCAATTATATCTATATTATATTTATATTCCCAATCTCTCATGTAGTACATAGCATTGAGTAGGGAGTTCAATACATACTTTTTGAATGGAAAATATGAGTTTTATTTTAACTTAAGTACATTTAATTTTCATCAACATTTACACAAATAACCTGAAATTAGACCTAGAATTCCAGAGATGTAGGTGTATGTCTTGGGTAGAACTAGGCCATGGAGATGAGAAATAAAACTGGACTATATCAGTCTGTTGGGGAATGATTGGAAGTTGTAGAAAAGACTCACACTGTTTCTGTAAACTTGAGCTCATTCATTAAAATACGTTTTCTTGCTTAATTAAAAGTGAATGATTAGGCCGGGAGCGGTGGCTCACGCCTGTAATCCCAGCACTTTGGGAGGCTGAGGCAGGTGGATCACCTGAGCTCGGGAGTTTGAGATCAGCCTGACCAATATGGAGAAACCTCATCTCTACTAAAAGTACAAAATTAGCTGGACGCGGTAGCGCGCGCCTGTGATTCCAGCTACTCAGGAGGCCGAGGCAGGAAAATCGCTTGAACCTGGAAGGCGGAGGTTGCGGTGCGCCGAGATCATGCCACTGTACTCCAGCCTGGGCAACAAGAGCGAAACACTGTCTCAAAAAAAAAA